>NC_052508.1:71831837-71946747 GCF_014356525.2 Nilaparvata lugens | reverse complement strand
ATCATCATATCTTATCAAATTTTTTCTCTTAGAATAATCGCCAATAGAAGTTTTTAAAGTTATTAAAATTTCAAGAAATTGCATTGGAAATAGTACCCTTTTTCAGAAATATCACCATCTTGAAAAACAAAAACTCATAGCTTAGACAACACGTTAAACTTTTAAAATTATAAAACAATCAACAATTGATTGGAGTATTTTTGAAAGAAGTAAATGGTGATTTCTAAAAAAGTGTAGCCTACTATTTCCATTTTCTCTTTCACTATAATTAGCCCTTGTTATTCATAATATTTGATGATATAGTACGTTTTTTCCTATCTTTCTCTACTGCCATTACTACGTGGACCTCACTACAAATATTATTATAATTTCATAATAGAAATATTATATTATTATATTATAATATTTGTATTTCTTCCTTTTATCATAGATTCATTGACTTTAATAATATTATACAAATATATAATATAGACTAGGTAATAATAACATATTTTATATTATAAATTATAATTTAATATTTTTATTTCTTTATTTTATCTTAGGTTCATTGACTATAGTGATTATAATATAATATTCTTATTTCGTGAGGTCCACGTATAAAGGCAGGGAGGAAGATAGGAAAAACCATTGCCGAACATCTATCTTTTGCCTTCTTAGACGTAGCCAGATACAGGTTTATTGATGTAATATTAATCTTCATTCTCGTTTAAAAATAATCAATATATTTTTAATAATGAATTTACATAATTAAGATGAACTATTTTGTTAATTAATTATGAATTCTACCTACATTGTTAAAAGACGATCTGGCACCAGAGCAAAGCGAGAAAGAGATATAGTGCTATCCGCTTTGTTGAATGAAAGACAAGGATAGCAATATACCATTGCTAATCAAAGCTGACATTATAAGGTGGACCACACTATAGTAATACAATGAATTAAAATAATTTAATTCTATAGAGGGGAAAGAGTAGAAACGATATGGGTGTCACCTGATATAACTCGTGCATTTTCTTGTTGGCGAAGCTTGAAGTGCGGTAGGTTATAATAATGCAAGTGTTTGCGTGCACAATGGACCATATGAATAAAGTTGAGCATTTGCTTATACTTCTAAAATAGGGAGCATTTGCTTCATTTTCTCTGAAAAACGTGAGCAAAACCTTTTGCTCATGCTCATCAAAAAAATAGTTTGAGCATTTGCTCAAAATTGTATGAATAAACTAGAGCATTTGCTCAAATTTTGAAGCAAATGCTTCAAAAAAGGTGAGTCTAGTCTAGAGCAGCTTATCACATTTTGCTCATAGTAAAATGGCTCAACTAATTCGTATGAGGAAGAGGAAACTATACCAGATACGATCACAACCAATAGTTGGATGAGAACTATAAAACTCTTATTAGATTCAACCATGATATATATCACCATTATTCCTACAAAAGAATAAATACAAAAACTAGGTACCTGTTTTAAAGATAGCCATCACAAAATAGGAAATAGGCATTTAAGAAGATGAGAGTGTAGACGATTATAAGTAGGCTGGCTACTGATATTATAAGAATATGCTGAAGATTATTATAGAGATGACATTTTTTCACGCTATTATTTCAAAATTCTAAACTCAACTAACCTAAAACTCTATTCATAAATAGAAAACAGAGCAGACGACGCAAACACAAGCGGTGCACCCTACTTGCATATTTAGCGCTTCCGTGAGCTATAAAAACAAAGTAAGGCTACAAAAGTGAATCAGCTGATGAAAAATCTTTAAAATACGTGAGCATAGAGTTCAGGAGCATAAGGTTAGAGTATGAGGTAAAGCTTATTCATATAAAATGAGCAAATGCTTTTGCTTCTACCTTTTGCTCATGAGCAAAACCTTATGCTCAATGCTTTTGCTCATGACATTTGCTCTGTTTTATTCATATGGGCCTTTACCAAGTGCCAATTAATGAGAACATATATTTCGTATATTTCATTGGAAATTATTTCACGATCTACAGAGCGTCCCAAAAATCTTCTCATGAGCTTATTATTTAATCTACTCTCTATGGTGGTGACCACATGTAAGTTATTAATGTAGATAACATGTACCCTCCATGTTTCGTAGATAATCTCCACCTTCATTTCAAACTAATAACTAAAATTCCAGAAGACTTAACAAGGATAAAAATAATAGCAAAAACCAAATTATTGATATTGATAAAATCGGGGGTAAAACAAACATTATTTAAAATTGAGAATTGAGTGGACTGAATCACCATTTTTGGCAATATAATTGTGTAAAAATTATTAAACACGACAATTTCATAATATTTTTCTGTGCATCTATTTTTGTTTATCAAGTACTTGATTATTGATAAATTCAACATCCATAGATTATCATCAATCAACAGAATGTATCATTGTACTGCTGTTATTAGATTAAAAAATGTATTTCTTATTTTTGGAACTCGTGGCTGGAGCTCAAGCTCTTTTCCAGTCACGCCAAAAACTATTGCGATTTAATTTAATTTAATAATAGAACAAATTGAATAGGTAGGTAGGCTCTGGCTTTCTCTTATTCATAAATCTCAACTATTGCCCATAAGCAAATAAAGTGAAAGTGCGCGTGATTTTTTCGAAATTTGTCTTCAAATTCAGTAGGTAGTAGTGTAATACGGTACTAAATTTGTAAAAACTGCTTGACTACAGTTATAAAATGTACTTTTCACTATTTTAAATATATGAACGTACAATGAAAATTCAGGATAATAATACAGTTCTTATTCATGGGTTGATAGATTGGCTAACTCGGTACTCGCTAACTCCAGGTTAAACTGCCATATGAATCATACTACACGATCAAGAAGTTTCGATTCAAACGGCAGTTTAACATCATGGAGTCAGCAATTCCGAGTTAGCCAACTCTATCCCCTTATTCTTGTATCGTGCAATCTCAACGTTGACTACTATAGACCTATTATTCTATATTCAATTTCCCATCAAATTTATCAATTAAGATTTAAATTTTATCTGCAGTTCACAACTCTTAATGGAGCTCTTATTAATTATGTTCATGTTTTTTACAGCATATGGAAATATTTTATACATATAACGGATGTGGAACACAAACAATTATCATTACACCCGTTTATTGAAGAAGCGAGAAATTCACATACTGTAAGTTCTTTGACTGATTTCAGTCAATTTTTAGAATTAAATAACTCGTGATTAAGTAGAGTTTTTAACTAGAACTTCTCATTCAAACATAACTAGTTAACTGCGACTCACAAGTCATGAATCTGTTTTTGTGGGAATAGTGGAGTATTTCGAGGTTGTTGTCTATATGTCAGGGTGTGTGTGGTCAGTGGAGATAATGTGTTCTGCAAATTTGGAATGGAGGACGGATGGGTATGGCTCTTGTGTGTTCTTTGAATCTTATATTGAAATTCTAGCTGTTTTACCTGCAATCTTTGCAATCTTTGTAATTTGCTGCAATCTTTACAATTTAGCTTATAATTCCTGGTCTATTGTATTGATTTTGAGAGGTGTTGTGTGGGGACAAGAGTTTTTTCAGTGAGTTTTTTGTTCTGTATGCAACCTTGTATTTTATTTTCTTGAATGATGCTGCTATTTTGTAAGTTTTATTGTTGTGGTATGTGAGGGTGACGAATGCTGTATGATATCAGTGTTGTATTTGTCAGAGTTTTGCGGATTGTTCTTGTTGTTTTTAATTTTTTGTAGTCGTTGTCAATCATTGAGGGTTTATATCCATTTTGTTGTGCAATATATTTTATTGTGTGCAGTTCAGTGTTGTAATCTGTGGTTGTCATTGGGATATTTATTAATCTGTATAGCTTGTGGTTGTAGGCTGCAAGTTTGTGTTGGATAGGGTGATTTGAAGTGCAATGGATTGTGGTGTCGGTTGTTGTGGGCTTTCTGTATATTTTGAATGTTTTGAATGATTGGTTCTGTTTTGTGATGGTGATATCCAGGAAATTTATGCTGTTGATGGTTTCTAATTCAAGTGTGAACGTCCAAATTTGGGTGTATGCGGTTGAGGTGGGTGTGTAGTGTTCAAGTTGTCTTTTGTTCCCCCTGTATAGTATTAATATGTCATCTACATATCGGAACCAAGCGAGTATTCTATTGGATTGGATGTGTGATTTGGGATCATGGTTGTGTAGGTTGTGAAACTACAACCTACAAACTACAACCAACTACTGATTTGGGATCATAGGTTGTGAAATATTCTAGTTTATAGTGCCTGCCTAAATAGATTTTAATTTATGTATTTTATATTTATTAAATTTTTACTCTGTAACTTACTTAACAATTTCTGTGTAAATTTATGTTTGATAAGATCTTATAGCCTATTCATGTTTATGAATCTATGGATAAAATAAATGAATTATTATTATTACGATTGCCTCAAAATCTAGAACAAAATTAATATAGGAAACTCAGATGTATCATATCCATCATTAACTGTTTTTTCATTCTGCTATACTGTATTGTGATTCATCCTATACTATTAAACGAGAAATTTCTGTTTATATGTTTAGATGTTTTTATGTTTATATAATTATATATCTGTATGTGACCGGATCTCGAAAACGGCTCCAACGATTCCCACAAAGTAGGTTAATGATATAACAATTTGATTGCACTAGGTCTCATTCCTGGGAAACTCGCTGAACGACATTAAAGGATAACCCTTGGAAAAACTGCTGAGAATTTCGTCGTCTGTAGATAATGAAAGTGAGTGAGCGAGTGCATGTGTGGGATCATTCAGCTGATCTCACGAGAAGAAAAATTCAGCAAGAATACCTTTTTTTCGTTTATTTCTCTTTTTTGTAGAAAACATGGCGTTTACTTCAGAAAGTCCAAAATAGTAACAAGAGTCTGTTAGTGAAGAATAGTACATAGTATATTGACAAATATATTGTAGCAAACATAGTATATCATTCTAAATCGAATTCATAGTATATCTATTTGTAATAATTGATGATGTGTTTGTTTTTTGAAGTGTGAATAAATTGTTATTTTGATGAGTGACAGTAGCTTAACCTAGATTATTTGATTTGGACTGTAGTATAAATTTGAAAAGGGACAGTTTTGGGCATAAGCCTGTTGTGCCTCCTCATATAACTGTAAAAATAATTGTACGACTGAGAAAATGAATATATAAATATAAACTATAAATTCAATCTTTCGTTACAAAATTTCTATGCTTTTACACTCCAGAGCAAAGCTCGGTCCCCCAATATTGTAGGAATAAATAAAAACACTTTTTGCTCTTAAATCATTAAATTGGTAATATTTCACTAGCAATAGGGAAAATTGAACATGATTTTGAGAAAT
Organism: Nilaparvata lugens; assembly: GCF_014356525.2. NCBI lineage: Eukaryota > Metazoa > Arthropoda > Insecta > Hemiptera > Delphacidae > Nilaparvata > Nilaparvata lugens. Next base: position 71,941,406 of record NC_052508.1, on the reverse strand, counting down.
TTTAAGAATTATTCCCCTGATAAAATAATTATTATTTTCATGACAAATTTACAGTAGTGTGGACTACTTTGAAGAAGTGTATCAAGTCTACACAATAAATTAATGATCAATATATTATATAGTAAAAGTTTGTTCAAATTCGTGTTTTCTTGTTTCTGAAAAATATAAATTTCCTAACTACTTGAAAACTCCCTTTTTTGGGTGAGGGTTTAATATTGGAAGAGCTTCTTATACCCTAAACTCTTTCACAAAAACCTTGAAGATCTCATTCTCCTCCCAGATTTGATTCATAGCTTGTTAAGGCCGGAGATGTTGATATGAGAAGTTCTAGTTGAAAACTTAATTACGAGTTATTTTAATTCTAAAAATTGACTGAAATCAGTCAAAGAACTTACAGTATGTGAATTTCTCGCTTCTTCAATATAATGGGTTGTAATGATAATTGTTTTGTGTTCCACATCCGTTATATGTATAAAATATTTCCATATGCTGTAAAAAACAAAAACATAATTAATAAGAGCTCCATTAAGAGTTGTGAATTGCAGATGAAATTTAATTCTCAATTCATAAATTTTGATGGGAAATTGAATATAGAATAATAGGTCTATAGTAGTCAACGTTGAGATTGCACGATACATGAATAAGGGTTGATAGAATTGGATAACTCGGAACTCGCTCACTCCAAGCTAAACTGCTCTGATCGTTTAGTATTGATTCATATATGGCAGTTTTACATGGAGTCAGCGAGTACCGAGTTAGCCAATTCTATCAACCAATGATAAGAGCTATTATTATTCATGAATTTCATTGTACATTTATATATACGGTATTTGAAATTAGTGAAAAGTAGATTTTATAACTGTTAGTTAAGCAGTTTTACAAATTTAATACCGTATTACACTACTATAGGCTACCTACTGAATTTTGAAGACAAATTTCGAAAAAATCACGCGCACTTTCACTTTATTTGCTTATGGGATCATAGTTGAGATTCATGAGAATAAGAGACATGCCAGAAACTACCTATTCAATTTGTTCTACTATTAAATTGAATTAAATCGCAATAGTTTTTGGCGTGACTGGAAAAAGAAGCCTTGAGCTCCAGCCACGAGTTCCAAAAATAAGAAATACATTTTTTAATCTAATAACAGCAGTACAAATGATACAATTCTGTTGATTGATGATAATCTATGGATGTTAAATTTCATCAATATTCATGTACTTGATAAACAATATAGATGCACAGAAAAATAATATTGAAATTGTCGTGTTTTATATAATTTTTACACAATTATTATTGCCAAAAATTGGTGATTCAGCCACTCAATTCTCAATTTAAATAATAGTTTTGTTTTACCCACGATTTTATCATATCAATATTTGGATTTTTTATTATTTTATCCTTATTAAGTCTTCTGGAATTTTAGTTATTAGTTTGAAATGAAGGTCTTGGAGATTATCCACGAAACATGGAAGGGAATGTAATCAATAACTTACATGTGGTCACCACCCATAGAGAGTAGATTAAATAATAACCTCGTCATGAGAAGATATCTTTGGAACACTCTGTAGATCGTGAATTACCCATTGAAAATATACGAATTATATTTCGTATATTTGCGTGTGTGGCATATAATGATGTCACATGGTGGTTATTTCATATCTGAAACTCATATACCGTCCCCCCTATATGAGTGTTTTTTCTATCTGAAACCCATCTACACTTCTATTTAGAAACATCCCATTTGTTAATGAGAAAAAGTTTTTGACAAACAATACCTAACAAAGATGGTTAAGAACTGTGCAAAGGCTAAAATAACTTTCTACTGGTGATATATTTTCAAATTTTTCGATTTGTTATATCATCAAGCTATCAAAATGAAAAGTTTTCTCAGGAAAACATTTTTTTCTGATCATTACTTTTTGAGATATGAGCGACTAAGTTTAAATTTTTGGGACAGAACATTTCAAGTCGGTACGAGATGAATCCATGAGATTTAGAAGATGGATTCTTCATGGTATGTTGATCTAATAAAATAAAAATTCTCTGAAAATATCAAATTTGAGAAAGTTATTCAACTTACCAAAAATAACTCACTAAATGTTATTTTTGGTCATTTTTAGTGAATTGAATAACTCTCTCAAATATTAATATTTTCAGAGATTTTTGTTTTATTAGATCAACAATACCATGAAGAATCTATCCTCTAAATCTCATGGATTTATCTCTTATCGAACTTGAAATGTTTTGTCCCAAATATTTGAAAGTTAGGCGCTCATATTATCTCAAAAATTAATGATCGGAAAAAATGTTTTCCTGAGAAAACTTTTTCATTTTGATAGCTTGATGATATACAAATCGAAAAAAATTGAAAAATAACACCAGTAGAAAGTTAATTTTTAGCCTTTGCACAGCCTTAAGTTCTGAATATTGAGTATTATTTACTTTTTATTTTCTTCCATTGGACTTTGATTATATTTATGGAAGATGGTTGAAAAATCACGTTACAAATTTTATACTGGGTAGCCAATTGATATTTTTCCTTCATTGAGATCTCTATCTATGAAATCATTCTCAACTTGGGAAATCTACAACTAAACGTTTCATAGTGAGTACAGTACCATACTTGATACACTTCTTTGACAGTTATTGAAAAATAGCTGCCAATTACCTTTCACATAAGAGTGGATCCAATCCTACAGTGGGCTCATCTAGGATAAGGAACTTTGGGTTGTGAAACAAAGCTACTGCCATTGAAACCCTTCTTTGCTGTCCACCGCTGAAAATTAAATCAAAATTTCATTTCAAATTTAATCATGAAACTCTAATTTGTAACCTTGAATCGATTCGAAATTAATGGTTCAACACAAATTCAATTCATTTACAGCCAACAGTACAAGGCAAAGTCAGAATATATATAGTCATAAAAATTTTTGTAGGAGTGGTCATTTCAATAATTGATACAAACACATAAAAGTAACATAGAATAATTGTTTCTAATAGCTTTCAAGGAGAATCAATTCCCCACGAACATTCTTTTCAAGGACAGTAAAGTACTGAGTGTAAGACAACTCTACATCCAGGCTATCATCACGCGAATGAGGAAAAACAACGAACACATAAGACTGGCAGATCATAACCATCAAACAAGGCAGAGAAACACAAATTTAATAGCACCAAGGATGAACACTACATTTCGGCAAAGAAACTACATATATTTGGGACCAAAAATTTACAATTCCATACCAAGTTACATTAGGGAAGAATTTAGTAGACACAGGTTCAAGAAAAGTTTATTTTCCTGGTTAGTTGATATTGGAGTAAAAAATTGTGAAAACGTAGTTAGACTATAAATATTGAAACTATTTATTCTTCATTATTTTCCTTTACTAGTTTATCATTTTTCTAAAAATTAACTCCCTTATTATTATCCTTAATAGAACATTAATATTTATCTACTAATTTCATAATTTTGTTTGTATTATAATTTTTTACCAATTCCATTATAAAAAACTTTAATCCCATATTAGTGAATGAAGTTTGTTAATAGTAATAACACGCAACAATCAACTAATAACTTATATCCCAACACATATCATTTATAGTGAAGTGTATATTTATTCATTGAATTATCTTTGCCTATTGGAAAATTATTCAATGCATAAAATTCATTGTTTTAATTGTTATAGTATTCTAATTTGTAATGTAATGTTTTTGATGAATAAATTTATTTGATTCGAGTTTTATTTTAATAATACACATAATATGCTAGAGCGTTGTATGGTCAGTGTAAATATTTGCCTGAAGATATGGAATGTTTCCTCTAAAATTGAATAATTATTTTGCTAAAGCGCACTAGATGTAGTAGATAATAATTACAGATAAATTTCACTGTATGAAAAATGGTGAGTCTAATTTTAAAATATTTAACGGATTCTTGACCTCAACCCTTTGATCCCTTGACCCTTTATAACTATTGAAGTAATCTCAAAATAAGCCTACCTCAAGTTACAGACAAGTCTGTTTGTTGGAGGAAGATCTAAAAGCTCTGCAAGTTCTTTCTCACGGTGCTTGATGTAGTCTTCAGTTTGGTTAGTCAAAAGTCCAAAGTATCGGAAAACCTCGTGAATTTGGAACTCCTCGTACAGTGATACTTCCTATTGAAATAAAAAGCGTGGATAAATGAGGGAAGTTGAAAATTCGCATATATAGGGGAATCACTAACTTGAAAATTATTAGTAGTTCATTCTACTTCCCCTCATTATCATTAGCTCATCAGATCTATTGGAGTGGCCGTAGTCGAGTGGATCAGATGCTGGCTTTATGATTCAGAGGCCCGGGTTCAAATCCCGGCCCGGGCAAGATATTTATCTCGGGCCAGTCCCGTGTTTCGGATGGATACGTTAAGCCGTCGGTCCCGGCTGCCTAAAAAGCAGTCGTTAGGTCATGTCAGAGGCCCTGAAATTGATCAGTTGCGACCTGAAAACTCTGATACCAGACCTGAGCCAGCCAGGTCACTCGATATTATTATCAGATCTATTCAAGTAAAATGGAACGAAACTCAATATTATTATAGCATGATAGTGGTATCTCCAAGTAGAGAATTCCTCTCCCAAATTTGATAAGGTTACACATAGTCCGAAATAGGTTAAGTCTTGTATATAGTTGTTCACTTAACAAAATTTTCAGTCCTTGATTATATTTTCACAAAGTATATTTTTACATTTAGATGCTTCAAATATTATATTATTATTTACTGGAATAAGAAAAAAAATCATTAGTAGTTTATTCTATTTCCTCTCATTATCATTGGTTCATTCGATTTATTTAAGGAAAATGGAAAGAAACTTGATTATAGCACAATAGAGGAATCTCCAAGTTAAAAATTATCAGTAGTTCATTCTGTCATGAACCACAAGGTTTGACATACCCCCAAACATCAGTTCCTTCTGGAGAGAAATAATTTTTTCCAACTTTAAAAACTAAAAGCTGTGATCAGACAGTTTTGGCTGACAAACTAAAAACGCTGAGGAGAGGTAGAAGTGGGGCTAGTCTCCCCTCCAGCCAGCTAGTGGGAAAAGCTTTCCACTTTTCTTTATGTATAATTTCTCACACTTTTTGATCGCCTACCTCCTGAGACAGACCGAGCTGCCCCGTGGCTGGACATTCCCATGGACATCAACTGTATAACGGTATCGTTCCACATTCAATTTATTTTTCCTATATTGTTTTGATTTTAGAAATTCCAAATTAATTATAAATGAATAATGTTTTTTGAACTGTCAAATAACTTGTTTAAATAAAAAACACAATAATCTCTCCAACACAATTCTGTCTAACGTTTTGAAAAATCATTGGCAACAAGTTTATTTTAATTTTTTTTAATTGATTAAATGCTCAAAATTTCATAACCCTCCTTAATTGTTCTGTATTAGAATAGTTGTAGCATAACTAATTTCATAAAACCAAAATATGTTAAAATTCACATTTAAATCAAACAGAAATTTCTTCTTTTAAATAAAATAAATCTGACTCCTAAAAAAAAATGTTTTTCTTTTAATTCCAAAAAACATCTAGTTGATAATATAAAAAAAACCAACTGCTTTTGCTCTACCATCAAATGCTACGCAACAACAATTTACAGTGTTCCCGTCTGGGAACTGGTGGATCGCCCCCTTTTATTATACTTTTACCAAACAGGTCACCAATCATTTATTACAAATGATGGATACCACTGTCCAAACAATTTAATGTTACAATTCTATTTCCCCCAAAAAATAATATTTTGAATAATATTTATGAATACTGGACTGTGAACATTTGATACTTGTGCATTATTTAGGACAGTTGAAGCAACATTAATTAATTATTATCAAACAAAAATCCCAATTAAATGCTGTAAATAGATTTCCATCTACTAGCTGTTTACCCTGTTGTAAACTGGGTTTAAAGGTTTGTTAATATTTTTTATGAATTTCGAGTGAATAAAATTTGATTTGATTTGTCAATATTTGCAGTAGCAGAAGTCTTCGGGGTGATTTACAGCATTTAATTGGGATCTTCGTTTAATAATAATTATTCATTAATTAGCATTTGAACAAATGCAACTTCCAATTTATTTCCAGCTGAAGCAACATTGTTTGGTTGGAATTTAATCAGTTTAAACATGCATATTATGATAGTGGAATTGGCATACCTGTGGCATATAGCCCATATCCACTTTGGACTTTACATCAACAAACAAAGTTCCACTGTCAAGTTTTCTTCTGCCGATTATGCAGCTGAGCAGTGTTGTTTTACCGCATCCGCTAGGTCCCAACAGACCATATCTGCAATAAATAAATTATTTGATTTTCAACGGTTACACCAGTTTTTCAAGTTGAGTACAATAATGTTAGATAATACAAAAGAACAACACAATAACCTCATCCTATGTGTAACCTTATCTTATTTTGGGAGAGGAATATCTCAAGGGTACCTTATTTTTACTCTCCCTATAATTTTGATGATATCATCAAATACAATATTGTGCCAATATTGTATTGATATTATCTGAAAATGTTGAACAATATCTACATGGTATATCATTCAATACTGTAACAATGTTGTACAGATATTATTAAATATTGCTTAGCAATATTTAGTTAATTTTTAATTTAATATTGTAATAATGTTGTACCGTACGGTATTGATATTATCTCAATATTGCCAAACATTATTTACATGATATATTATTCAATATTGCGACAATGTTGTATAGATATTATTTAATATTGCTGAACAATGTTTACATAATATATGATTTGATATTGCAAAAATATTATGACAATACTGCTACAATATTATAATGACAATATCTTTAACAATGTTGCTGAATGTTGTAGCAATAATGAGACAATATTTTTTTGCTACTTGGGATGTACTTATTGTATGAATAAATAAAGAATGATAATGAAAGCAGAATACACGTAGGCTATAATTATGGTAATGTAGTACATTATAAATATGGTAGGCCTACACTTTAGAGTTCAATGATAATGATATATACAGAATAAATTAAATATTTGATTCGTCTTGTCATTATAGTATAGGTAGCTACTCTTTTATAAATAAATAATACATCACCATATAATATAATACAGAATAGACCCAGGTAGATTAGAAACACTCAATAAATGATATATTTCGATGACTGAGTCACCAGTAAGATTGTAGAAGTCTTGTCCTACAGTTATAGTACCTATAGCCTACAGTCTAACTGGTTGAAAAAGTTTTTTTAGTCTATCTTTGTTTTCTGTATTATCATTTATGGTAATGTATTATATATTTATATAAATGTGTAGATTAAAATGACAAGACAAATCGAATATTTATTCTGTGTAGTGAGGTCCACGTTGATTCATAGTCAGTGAAGGCTGTGATCACATACAGAATAGATACAGATATCAATTTATTGATCAATTTACATTATTCATATCCTTATATTGAATGTATTTCATGTACATAGTATTTATAAAAATAAGGCAGTGAAGAAAGATAGGATAACTTCAAGGCAGTGAAGAAAGATACCAACGTTGCCGATCCTCTGTCTAGTCAATGCCTTCTATAGACGGTAGCTGATACAGGTTTATTGATGTAATATTAACTGTTCATTCTCATTTAAAATAATATCAATTATAGGCTATTTTATTATAAGCAAGAAATTATATTTTACAATAATCTCATAATACATTTCATGATTAAGATGAAATATTTTGTTTATTAATTATCAATTGCACATTATTAAAAGACGATCTGGCAACAGAGCAAAGCGAGAAAGAGATAGCGCTATTCGCTTTGTTAAATGATAGACAAGGATAGCAATACCATTGCTAAACAAACACTGACATTATAACGTAGACCTCTCACTATATAGGTATACGGTAGTTTAGAAACATATTTACAATAGATTTTTATTGTATGGCGTGAGTTAGTACAAGTAGAGTTGTAGTAGAGTATAGTACTTGATATAAATTTAGGTAATACAGTGAAAAAAGGAAAAAACCTGTGCGCAAATTAACTTACATACAGACTGCAATATTCATTTCAAAAAATTTAAAATCAAAAGTACCATATCTTTTACTGCGGTGGTAATTTTTTTTAAATTTCTTATACAACATAGACTAATTTACTAAGTCCGGGCGCGAATGTACGTCATTCCGTGGTCATTTTTGGGTAATAGCCGTGAAAGATGTCTCAATTTCTTCGTTAGGTTTAGCATAATAAGGATCGTGATGATGATAATAAGTCGAAATCACAGGCAAACACCTCGGAAGCAAGATGGTCGCCAAAATTTTCAGGGTTTTGCTATATCGCTTGTATTTCAATAACAGTTCAAGATATTCAACCGTTTTCTTAGACGATAATATTTTTTAAATCTACACCTCTACACAATTTTTGTTTCATAAAATTTTCCTATGAAACAAATATTTTTTTAGTTATAACCTTCAAAAGTCCTAAAAAACTTTTTTTTCTAATTTATTTCAAATTTCATTCCATTATAACTTTTTTGTGTAAGAGATACAGAGAAATTTAAATCTATGAAATTTAGAGAGTTTTTAAACTTTGGAACGACATATCTTCATGCGCTGTACATAAAAAAATGAGTTCTCCAGCGCTCTCCAAAGAACATCCTGCATGATTTCTGGTGCGTTTTTCCTTACGCATGAGGTAACAAGCTAGAACTATAAAATCGATTTTTCATGACTACTTCAAGATAGAGACTTGCAAATGGTCTCAATCTCTTCGTTACAACAAGCCGAATAAGAATATTGATGATGGAAACAACGAAAATATTCAACATCATTAAAAAATTCAAGATGGCGGTCATTATTGACAGAAATTTTTATATCGCTTGCTATTCAGTTATTGTGAGAGATATCGGATTGGTTCTATCACCAAAGTGTTTAGAATTAACCAAACTATGATGTTCGAGAGGATCGTCTCATTTCGACCACTCTTTTAATGATTTATTCAACTTCAAAAACTTGAAACATACATTTTTTGGGGACAATATTTCACTTTCCACCCTGTAAATGTATTTGCAGTAGAAACACTAGTGTTATTGATACAGTGTTCTAGAATATTTCCAAAGATTTAAAATGACATCTGGTTGGAGGCTGTAAGTCCATATTCCACGGCTGGAGCGTCATCGGAAAAGAGAGAAAAGTAGCCTACTGTTTGCAGCGGAAAACACACTTTTCCACCAAATGAAAGAGAGAAATTGAGACATCTTCCACGGCTGTTACCCAAAAATGACCACGGAGTGCCTTATCATGACATTTGTGCCCGGAATAACTTATTCAAACCATATAAATCGATACCGTACTGAAGAGAGCAGAGCATTGAATTATATTTTAATCATTGTTCAGAATAAGACATCACGAATAAATTTCTAAAATTCACAATTGATTTCAAACTCAATAGCTACAGAAGAAAGCATTTTTCTGTTTGAAATAATGATTCCCAAATAATGCTACACTAGTCAACTTACATAGTGCCCGTTGGTATTGTCATATTAAGTCCACGCAGTATAACAGCTGTCCGGCCATACCTCTTGTAAGCATTTCTGAACTTCACAATTGGCTGTGGACCAACATCTTCAGAATTGTTATTTAACATTATTTCACTTTCCATGCTGGAGGGCTCCATTAAATCTCTGCAACATTGAATTTTCATACATAAATTTATTTAAATTTGGAATTTTTTATTGTTGAGGACAAAAATATCATAAATTACTATTAGAAATACGGAGTAGGATACGCATATTTTTTTGCTAACCATGACAAACTGTGAGTTATAATTATTCGTTTTTGAATTATTATGATGACACTACAGTCCAATAACGGAATTTGAAAAATCCAAAAGCGCTCCACGTGAGTACTGGTTTTTAAATGAATATTAATAATATTCATTTAAAAACTAGTATTTGATAATATTCATTTTAAAACTAGTCCTCACATGGAGTGCTTTCAGATTTTTTCAAATCTGAAAAAATAGTGTTGAAAATGGATTTGTAAAAATCCGAAAGCCCTCCACGTGAGGACACGTTTTTAACACGTAAAATATTAAACTGTAGTGTCGTCATAATAGAAGTTCAATAACGGAGTAGAAATTACAGTGAAAAGCCGATAATTTTTTCAACAACTGTTTAGAGCTCCTTATATTGCCTTATTTCTAGCAAGTCTCTTCTGTTTAGTAGCCTATTTCTTGAGGGAGAAATTAGAAGAGAATATTGAGGGAGGAGTCGACATAATACTATTACTCCAGTAATATAACTTACTAGATCATTTAGAATGGCAAATTAGCAATTTACAAGTCGACATGATATACTATTATTCCAGTAATATAACTTATACTAGTCATTTACAATGGCAAATTAGCAATATTTCTATTCTTGGGGTGTCACCATACTAAAATGAAGCATAAATGCACAGAGTTCTTTTTTATTCCACTTAAAAGTAATTTAATTTCATTGAGGTCCATTTTCAGAACAAGATGCATGTTAAGAACTTCAAAGTTTAAAACAATAGTGAGTGACAAACTGAATTGATTTCATCTCTATATAATCAAAAAAATCCTTCAACTCTGAAAGCTACCTACTTTTATTCTCATTCATGTTTTTTTTATGTTTCCTCCCATATTTATTTTAAATTCTAAACATATAAAAACACTGATATTATTCATCTGTTTATTAATTAATGAATAAAAGTATAATTTATGTAATAAAAATAAATAAATACTGTCGGTACTAACCAATTGAGCTGGCAAATGTTTTTTTAATCAATTTCTTGGAGTAATAATAAAATCGACTGGATTGTCCTTATATTTATTCTAAAATTATAAACCCAAATATTACGGTTACACACAGCTTCAGAGTGAGACTATTGGAAAAAAAATGATTGAATATTATTACTAGGTGTAATAATATACTAACTATTTAACTTTGAAGTGAAAAAACACTCACATTCACTTTAAAGTTATAAAAATACAATACCGTAGTGATAATATTTTAGGCTGGGTTTACACCAAAGTTATTAACAGAATGTTAATAACTTAATCCTTATAGATTCTATTAGATTGAACGGATCTTGACAAACACATATATGTTCATCATGTGTGTATGATAAGATATGTTCAATCTAATAGAATCTATAAGGATTAAGTTAATAACATTTCGTTATTAACTTTGGTGTAAACGCAGCTGGATTAGTGAAAACAAGATGAATATTATTCATATATTAAGGTCGCCACATCAAAGAATGTGAGTGTTTTTTCACTTTAAAGTTTTATGAAATACGACAGTAAAGAATATTATTATTTGTGAATGTAATAATAATAATATCGTGTGACCTGGCTGGCTCAGGTCTGGTGTCAGAGTTTTCAGGTCGCAACTGATCAATTTCAGGGCCTGTGACATGACCTAACGACTGCTTTTTAGGCAGCCGTGACCGACAGCTCAACGTGTCCATCCGAAACACGGATCAGTGCATACATGTAACTGAAATAATAATGGCTAAGCAGTACCGGTACTAATGATACTGTAATCGATTGGTAGGCCTATAAGTTCACCAATGATATGATTTTTTGGAAAACAATAATTACTCCTGATCTGATTTTAGACCTATATACTATTCCAAAGTTTACTTCTCTAGAAGCCAAGACGATCATATTTTTTATCAAAATACACATATCTACCTCAATAGTATATACACTTACCTACTTCTCTAGATGAACTGGAAACAACACTAAAACAAAAAACATTAAAAATATAACAATAACATTACGTACTTGAGGATTTATCGGAATTCACTAACGCTTTTCAATATGAGACTGGAGATGAATTATTGTGAAAATGAAATCGAATTTCTACAAAAATACGAGTACCTAGTCTAATATATAATTATTAAGTTGCCTCGGCTCCGCTGTGAATTCTCAAACTATACAAACTTTAATAACAGTCACTTGACAAAAGACAATTCAATTAATAAGATCCAAATAAACTACCGTATTTCATTTGCACTAATAAGAAGAGCTCTGTAATTTTGGAGTTTGAAAATTGTAGAGCGCTCGTAAATTAATAACTGGTGTGTGAACGTGTTAACTTATATAACTTCCCGTTGGGAAGTGCTCGTTGACATTATATATTATGCTACGGTACTATTAAAATTAGTAGTAGCCTATCTATTGTTGAGACTTCTTCGATCTTTCATTATCATTTTTTACATAAAAATGTGTGTCTAATACTTTGATATTTCAACGTTTTCAAGCTTATTATAATTAAAATTATAGTAGCCATATTAAAATTAGTAGTAGCCTATCTATTGTTGAGACTTCTTCGATCTTTCATTATCATTAAAAATTTACATAAAAATGTGTGTCTAATACTTTGATATTTCAACGTTTTCAAGCTTATTGTTGTATATTCATATAAATTAATGAGGAAACACTGTTTGCGAGATTAAAGTTAATGTCCATTATTTTTCAACTCCTGTGATACAAAGCCTATACAATAGAAGGATTGTTTGATTATAGAAAACATCTATAACCTCAAGATTGATAACACATATTTGATTATTATGAGGTTGTGAATGTGTGCATCCATTTGTGGAACATTTTCAGAGTTTATCGATCTAGAAACAATCAATTAATTACAGTAAAACGAAATAAATCTCTACAGGAAAATTCTTTTTCGTTCAACCTAACTTGAATTTTTGGAATAGATCATTTTCATAATTGCTAGGAAATAAAAACAATGTATATATTTCAGCATTGGTACTGTAGTATAAAGGTAGGCGCACACAGATCGTCATCGGACGGACGGCACGCATCGGACGGATCGGATGATTAGATTTGATGCATTGTTTTCAATTGGAGTGCGCATACCTATAGGCCAGTTTCACACGGCAGAGTCCTCGCTCCTGGATGATCATATTACTGAAGATCATATTTCATATTTTACAGCTCTCCTGTACTTTCACATGGGGATCTTACGAATAAGCCGACAGATCTAACAACTACGCCGCCGTTTGCTCAAAGTTATGACTCATCACTTTTTCTCAAAGTCTAACTTCCTTAAAATATAGATAGAAGATTTCTGATTTCGGATTTGGATTCAGCGACCCCAAATTCTTTAAAGCGTAAGTCCCATTTTCAAAAATACCCGAAAACAAGGGAGTTATAGCTGTTTTTAATATAGCTTTCCATTATCATATGATTATATAGTACGTACTAAGATAAATAATACTCCTGCCTCACAAAGGGACAGGCAAAGGTTTTAAGAAGTTTTTGAACACCTGAGAAGTTTATACATAAACATTTTTAATTTTAAAAGTTCTAGTTTTCCAAAAAAATATTGAACTATGAAAAGATGAATCCAAATATGAAATCATAAATCATCTCCACTCATCACCCAATAAAATAGGAGGAAAAGGAATGTTGTACAGTAAAATTTACTGAATTTCAATTGTCATTCAACAATCCAATTTATCAGGTTCAAATCATTGAATATCACTTTAAATTCCCAGCAATTATTGACTATTTCTTTTTACAATCAGAAAAATCTATATGAACATACAGAATAAACATTGTGCTGATCTGAATCGATCTATGGTAATAATAGGAATTGAAAGAATAGAAAATGTCATGGCATTCCAAGTAGTGATGTCTGTGTATTAGAACTGCTGAGTTGATAATGCATAGTGAAAAAAAGTCATGAATAGCTCAGACCAGCCTGGCCTGTGATGAACCGGTATAAACAATTCATAGAATTCTTAGAATTCATAGGAACGGTAAAAAATCAATTTTACGAAAATCTATGTACATGTAACTGGATTTAGAAGATCAATACGATAATGTTCTCTATCACATTTAATCATAGAAATGTTTAAGTGAAAACGTTGGCGCAAACCTTCTGCCATGAGGAGACAAATAAATTTATGAAAAGCTTGATAGCTTGAATTCTCCAGTGATCTGATATTTGTTACACGTTTTTATTCTAAGACATAATATGCCTTAGACTAATTTTTAATGTTTCTTCAATCGGCAGGAGAACTTTGGTTTTTCAAAGTTATCTTACTCCCTTATTTTGGGGTATTTTCAGATATCTATATATAAAAGCGAAATGGCACTCACTCGCATAACTAAAAATCTACCGGACCAAAAACGTTCAAATTTGGTAGGTATGTTCAGTTGGCCCTTTAGAGGCGCACTAAGAAATTTTGGCAATATTTCAACTCTAAGGGTTGTTTTAAGGGTTTAAAGTTCGTCTTTTAGCATGTATATTCTTCTTCTCCCAATCTCTTAATTATAATTGAAATTTCCATATCATATGTTACTATAGAACTATAATCTAGATAGAGAACCTCTTCGAAACAGTTGTTAACTGGCAACTAAATTAATAATTTTGTCAGGTTGGCATTAAGTTGAGTTGACTTTGTTAGGTTGGCACCAAGTTGAAGATTTAAATGCATTTATCGCGGAAAAATTGATTGGGCACTGCTACTTCAATCCTGGGAATATTATATTACTAGCAGTCAGGCTCGCCATATCCGTTTAGCCAGCCATTTAGTCTGGATCCCCGACTGGATTGTCCTAACATATGATAAAAATGCCCAAATGAAAAATGCAGGCGAGCGAAGCGAGCCTGCTGATCTCATTCTCGGACGATCCAGTAGGGGGTCCAGGGGCGGAGCCCCCCTTGCTAGACGGATATGGCGAGCGAAGCGAGCCTGACGGCTAGTATATTCATATAAATTAATGAGGAAACACTGTTTGCGAGATTAAAGTTAATGTCCATTATTTTTAAACTCCTGTGATACAAAGCCTATACAATAGAAGGATTGTTTGATTATAGAAAACAACTATAACCTCAAGATTGATAACACATATTTGATTATTATAAGGTTGTGAATGTGTGCATCCATTTGTGGAACATTTTCAGAGTTTATCGATCTAGAAAACAATCAATTTATTACAGTAAAACGAAATAAATCTCTACAGGAAAATGTTTTTGTTCAACCTAACTTGAATTTTGGAATAGATCATTTTCAAATTGCTAGGAAATAAAAACAATGTATATATTTCAGGATTGGTACTGTAGTATAAAGGTAGGCGCACACAGATCGTCATCGGACGGACGGCACGCATCGGACGGATCGGATGATTAGATTTGATGCATTGTTTTCAATTGGAGTGCGCATACCTATACGGATGCATTGAAAACAATGCATTAAATCTAATCATACGATCCGTCCGATGCGTGCCGTCCGTCCGATGACGATCTGTGTGCGCCTACCTTAAGTATATGTTATGTTCCAACAAATTGTTGTTTATCAAATAAAATAGGTATATATATAATTTCATAAATTATCAATTTTTGAGGAATTCATTCAATCTTCATAGAATCAAATCGAAGTAACTGGAATTGTATTACTCCGAAAGCTTTAATAAAAACTTCTCGAAAATGAATATCTTGAAAAAATTCAGTACAGTATTTTATCTTAATAAATATATGTACCGTACCGTAGTTAATACTGTATTTAACCTATTGAAATTGATTTATCTATTTTCATCTAATATTGTATAATAAACTCATCAATATTTTTGTATTGGTTAATATCTATTTTCAACTTATGAATGATGTAAGACAACAATAAAGAGTAATAAAATAAAAATGAAATACACAGTACATGTACGCCCAAAACTACATGCCTTTATATTCCCTACCAGTTTTTGTGAAGTGATCTGTTATGAAAAATCCAAGACGCTCCTCATATCTCACAAACTTCAAATATTTATGCAAAATTTATTTCATTATCATATATCATGATAGTACGGTATGAGAATAGAAAAACTTCGAAAAAGGTCACCACAGAGTGTTCTCAGAACTCAGCTTCAATTCTAATTGTTACATCTTCTTCTTTATTCAAAAAATAAATAAACAATCAAATACATCCCAAAAAGCTAATACAATATTTTTACCTAATTTCTGATATATTATGTGTTCCCTATTATGTGTCTACCCTGTGTGGGGACACTTGAATATTACATAATAAAAATAATTAGGCTATATAAATGTAAATATTATATAATGAAGAACATAAATATTGAATATGATAAACATTGAAATAAATCATATGTCAATTTATAATCATTCTTGCACACAAACACAAAACTTGAAATTATCTACGGAGATAGTATGGCTTTAATACATAATATAACTATACAATATTTATCTACTTATTGTTCACTTGAAATTACAATTGAATGCTCAGTAAATACAAACTATGTGACCACATAAAAAGTTATATTCTGATGAAAGTAACTTCGGCTAGATCCTGCAATTTGTATGATTTCTTAAAAAATTTTATTGACTCGGGAATTTGCGTACCGGTAATTTCCATTGAATAGGCTAGGGTACTGATAAGCGTTCCATTCACCAGCAATCACTTTATATTAATATTAATTATATTAAACCATAAGTAAATCATTAATCATCATCATCACCTAGACTTAAAATACTTCTGGAAGTCGCCTTTGTAAAATAATAAATAAATAAATAAAATATTGCTTGTTTCTACAAAACACGACAAATTTCACAAGAAATTTATTGTTGGTAAAGAAATCATCTTATCTGAAATCTACTACTGTACGGTAACTCAGAACTGTGCAATACAGATAAAAGCTTTCAGAGATAAATCGGTTCTCATTAACTTTATTATACTAGCAGTTGAATTGCATTTCACAATCCATAGTGCTTGTCAATAGTGTTCCATAGTTTCTTTGATCGAATAGTTTGAATCATTTTCGTGTGTAGTTTTATGAATGAAGTTGACTTCAATATAAAATCGTGCACCAAGTACCTATAAACAACATTCTTGCAACAATTCTCATATTATTTGTAAATCAACCGAGTGTTAAACAAACAATCGAACAGACATGACGAGTTCCACTCCAGAATCCTTGAAGAGCAAGTTTGAACTTTGCCTCAATAACGACGATTTAAGTGATTGTGAATTCTTGGTTGGTGAACAAAAGAGCAGAATCAAAGGACATAAACTGTTGTTTGGCATCTCTAGTCCTGTTTTCGAGCTATGCTGTATGATGGACTCCACAATGCTTCAACTTTCGAGGTGAAGGACGTTGAACCTGATGTCTTTCAAGGTATGAAACAATTTATCTATACAGATAGTGTAAATTTCTCCTCAGGTCTACAAGCGTGTTCAGTATATCTGGTCTCTTGGAAATATGTAATTCCTGATCTTATGTCAAAATGTGTTCAATACATCGAAGACAATATATCTGTTTCTGAAGTGTTGGACGTTTATGAGTTTTCACACCAGAATAACATACCAGACATTGAAAAACATTGTTTGACGGTCTTTCAGAACAAAACTAGAGAAGTAATGCAGAGTGAAAAGTTTCTGTCAACTGATATTCATACACTAGAAACAATTTTGAAACTGGACTCATTGAGTTTGGACTCTGAACTGGAGTTGTTCAAGTATACGGAAAAATGGGCTCTTGCAGAGGCTAATCGGCGAAAAATAGATTTGCAGGCAGAATATTTCAATTGCATCAAAAGGCACATACGTTTTTCGACATTTGATAAAGATCAATTTCAAGAAGGACTGTCCGAGTCTGATCTGCTAACTGCAGAAGAAAAAATTCCGATTTTATACAATTTATTGGGTTTTGAGAATAAATCACCACAGATGACTGCTCCTGTAGCTGTGCCCCGAATTTTCAGAGAAGGAGAAGGAGAGAGAGAAGCTGAAATAGAAGATAAAGAAGAAGGTGAAGAAGAGAAGAAGAAGGAGAAGAAGAAGAAGAAGGAAGAAGAAGAAGAAAAGAAGACGACGACGACGACGAAGAAGAGAAGAAGAAGAACAATGCCAGAAATGGACAAAAGTGTCAAATAATATCTTCAAATGGACAAAATTGTCAAATAATATCTTCAAATTAGAAAGGCTTGCAAAAGACGGTATCCATACGACGCGTATGGAGTTATCAGAAAAAACAATTAAATCATTGGGTGAACCAGACGAAATAGTAGTCAGTGTCATGAAAAATCACAATTTCAGTTTATGCTCGATTGAGAAGTTGAACGATTCCGAAGAGGAAACTTCGGATAGGAAAATGATTGATACTATTTTAAAAATTAGAAATGGTGAAGATAATAAAGCTTTATGTATTTATCTGAAATTCATATTAAGAGAAAATATTTTTGAATTGGAAATTTCCGAGTTACAAAAGATCAGTTATTAAAATTATTATTCAGTTTATTCGTTCACTTACCCCGATCAGTGTGTCAATGATATAATATGAACTACCTACCCGTAATTACAATATAATAGGATAGGCCTATTCATGACATTAGTGGGTACGGTACATATAACTATATTGTCTAAGTCTTAGTTCTGAAATACATATTATATTGATGTAAAATATTCTTTATTCAGACTGTACTCGTCTATTTGTTATGTAATATGACTTATCAATAATAAAGTTATGTCAATAATAAAAATAAACCAACCACCTGTTATGACGAATGTGACACAGTGAGCGATGAGCCAAATTATGTTATGTCACAGAACCATGGTAACTGAAATCAATATGAAGAAATATTACAGTAATAGACTTTACTTTGTAAACAAGTGAATTCAACAGTATCTCTTTCATATGAATAAAGAAAGATATATAAATATTAGATATATCTAACTATACAAAACCTATTATACCGTTTATTCACCACTTTTTGATTGCTTTGATTGAAATGCCTTTGTAATGCTCACACGAAAAAGTTTGAAAGTATTTTAGGAATAATATGGTTGTTTTATGATAATGAAATAAACTGAATTTTGGTAATATTGCACTACTTTATATTTCAACACCAGAATACTACCATAGAGAAACAATAGCGTAAGTTTCTCTATGATACTACTGAGTCTGTTTATAAAAACATAGACTATACTTATAAAAAAACATGACAAACTTATAAAAATGTGACATAAAAATGAGAAAATATTAAATAAAGAAAACTACCTATGCTAAACAGATGGAAATTATATACTGAGAGATTGCAATTGTTAAAATGTTAATGAATTAATAATTATTATGAAACGAAAATCCAAATTAAATGCTACTGTGAATCAGCAGTATATATATATATATATATATATATACTTTAATTTTTTACCTCAAAGACTTCTGCAAACCTACTGCAAATATTATATATATAGTCTTTGAGGTAAAAAATTAAAGTATATATATATATATATACTACATATATTATATATATATATATATATAATATTTGCAGTAGGTTTGCAGAAGTCTTTGAGGTAAAAAATTAAAGTAAATTCGTATAGCTTTTGTTGGTGGGGACTCCCTTGCGGGATGGTCCCACCACCGGAATATATATGATTTAAGCCGTCAATTGGCCTTACGACTGTCATACTTCAGCCGGGACCGACAGTTAAACGTGCCCATCCGATAACACGGGAGTGATCTGGTTAAACAACTTTTGGTAATGAGAGGGTTTGAACCCAGGATCTCTATATGCTGCTAAGTAAGCATTCTATCCACTAAACCACGGATCACTCTTTGAGGTGATTTACAGCATTTAATTTGGATTTTCGTTTAGTAATAATCAGGCCCACTACCATACTTGAATAATAACTAACAATAGAAAACTATGGCGAAAGCACTAGAAATAATAATAATTGTAATAAAGATTATATCGATTGATTACATTATATACTGAGTCCATACAAACTTACTTTTGACTTACCGTATTTCAAAAAATATTTGCTTGTAAATGCAACAGGACCCTGGATGTTCAATCTCAAAATGAATCACATATTAGGCTTAAAACAAACGAGACTTGATAAGGGTGCAGTTCAAAACAATAATCCAGTTTTATCCTATAACCCAAGTAAAATATACTCACTTTCCATTTTAAAACTGTGTTTACACCGGAGTTAATAAAAAAAGTCTAAAAAATTGTTGTTATTAACTGATGTTAACAACAACGTCATTAACATAATTATATGTTAATAACATTTTATTTAATAACAAGGAGTTTTCTGTTAAAAACGAGTTATTTACTTTTCTTCTAAAGAGAAATTTTTGACGATTCAGTCAAGTTAATAACTCGTGTTATCAACTCTGGTGTAAACGTATAGCTTTAGGCTACTAAAATTATTATATCATATTATTCCAGTATCAAGTAACTTAATAAGTTAATACAAGACAAAAATCAGAAAAATAAATAACCTTCTTTCATAAATCAAAGTATATTGTCTATTATAAATTTTGCTCAAGTTAGGCCTACTTTACTCTATTTTATTATATAGGTACCTCAGGAAGAAAGTAGATCCCCTTTAATGTCAATAACTTAATCCTTAAAGCCGCGTTTACACCAAAGTTATCAACAAAAATAATGTTAATAGCTTAATACTTATAGATTCTATTAGATTGAACGCAACTTGTCAAACACATATGATCATCATGTGTATGATAAGTTATGTTCAATCTAATATAATCTATAAGGATTAAGTATTAACATTGTGTTAATAACTTTGGTGTAAACCCAGTTAAAGATTCTATTAGATTGAACGAAACTTCACTAACACATATGTTCATCATGTGTATGATAAGTTATGTTCAATCTAATAGAACCTATATAACGTCAGCTTACAAGCAGAAGTCACTAAGTAAATAGGCAAAACGAGGTTATTCACTACCTCCGTGAACAAAGCCGTAGTGCGTTCGTGTGACGTCAGCACAGGTAGGCTCCTAGACCAATAGAAACTCTAGCTGATATAGATCAGCTGAAATCAACGAATTTTTATTGGTGTAGGAGCCCTACCTGTGCTGACGTCACACGAATGCCTTACGGCTTTGTTTACGGAGGTAGTGGGTTATTGCACTAATATACATAGTTTTTGATGCTCTTTCGACTGGAAGATAGCACTAACTTCTAATGTTATTATTTTTTCAGCTACAGCTGATTCAAAAAGCATTAAGTCATTAAGGAATAAGTTATTAACATTTTGTTAATAACTTTGGTGTAAATAACGAAGCTTTAGGCTACTGAATTATTATAACATAATTATTCCAGTATCTTAATAAGTTACTACAAGACAAAAATCAGAAAAAAATAACCTTCTTTCATAAATCAAAGTATAGTGTCTATTATAATCTGGGAGAAGACAGTTTTGGGCTATGCCTATTGTCTTCTTCCAATCATATTTTAATTATGATTTGTGATTGTGAATAAATAAATAAATAAATTCTGCTCAAGGTTAGGCCTACTTTACTCTATTTTATTATATACCTCAGGAAGAAAGTAGATCCCCTCAGGTAAGGAGTTCCTAATCTCTCACTAGTAACCCAGTGACCATGTTGGTTGAAACAAATGATACTTCTGGGCGAATCAAAAGTTATTTGTGAGTTCAGCCGCGCCGTCAACACTAATCGATATTGCAGCACAATGAGATCTGATTCTAGACATCTAGCCTACTTTAATCTAGTCAATGATTCAAACAAAACAACTGTTAGCCAACGGAAAATATTCCCCTTGGAATTTCTTCAAAAGCAAAAAGCACACCTGTTTAATCAATAATGATTGAACAACAACCTTCTTTTAAAAAGGTCAAAGATGGTCACAATTTATGGAACGCAATTCTCTCACTGTCAATTTTTTATGAGAATCTAGAACTAATATTGACTTCACTTTCCATGTAAATATCCATCTTGATTGACAGCCAGTGCTTATTTTCCCATTTCAAATAATAATAATAATTTTAGAAACTTCTGCAACTGTCAATCACAATTTGCATCAAATAATTCCAAATTCCATAAGTAATCTGGAGAGGAGTTTGCCTGTTGTGTTCGCCAGATATGTTTACTGATAATATTTTATTCATTAGTATTCATGATTTCATTTTTATAAATAAAGGCGAAAGTCTGTTGAAGCTTCTTTCCTTTCAATGATTGATTTTATTATTACGCCCCATGTAAACGATATTTTAAATCCAGAAATAAATATTAATCAGACTCGTATCTCGTGACTCATTATACATTGCTACCCTCAGGTACATTCCAGTACAGCACCTTCCCACCTTTTCATTAGAAAACAGTATACTCATTTCATTAGTATACAGTAGAACAAAGCAGAGAATTACGTTCGTACTCTACACAAATAAGTAAGACATAGAAGCAGAGAAAGTTACTTATCTATTTTGCGATACCTAGCAGTTTCGAATTGAGGCTGTGCAAAGGCTAAAAAGAAACTTTCCACTCTGTGATATTTTTCAAAGTTTTTCGATTTGTATATCATCAATCTATCAAAATGAAAAAGTTTTCTCAGGAGAACATTTTTTTTTCTAATCATTACTTTTTGAGATATGATGAGCGCCTGAAGTTTGAATTTTTGGGACAGAAAATTTCAAATTCGGCAAGAGATAAATCCATGAGATTTAGAGGATAGATTCTTCATTGTATTGTTGATCTGGTAAAATTTTTTTTTCAAATATCAATTTTCAAGATAGTTATTCAAGTTACTAAAAATAGCTTTTAGTTGAGTTATTTTTGGTAAATTGAATAACTTTCTCAAAAATTGATATTTTCAGAAAATTCTTGTTTTACTAGATCAACAATACAATGAAGAATCTATCCTCTAAATCTCAAGGCTTTATCTCTTACCGAATTTGAAATGTTCTGTCCCAAAAATTTAAACTTTAGGCGCTCATATCTCAAAAAGTAATTATCAGAAAAAAATGTTTTCCTGAGAAAACTTTTTCATTTTAATAGCTTAATGATATACAAACCGAAAAACTTGGAAAATATCACGAGTAGAAAGTTTCTTTTCCTACAGTTACGTTGAAAAGTGGCCATTGCTGCACTGATTACAGAACGCAAAGAATCACTTTTCCGCTCTAGTGCGGGAAAAATTTTTCTGCACTCCAGATTTGCAACATGGCAACGCAAAATACTTAGTAGGTTATATGGAGCAACAGTGCAGCAAAATCAAAATGAAGTTGGTAACAGTAACTGGGCTGCTATAGTGAGCAGACGTGCAACGAAGCACAACGCGCTAATTATTAATTATATATTATAACCAAGGACAACGAGGACTTTAGGATTTTAGGATTAAGGTTTTTATCAATAATAAAATTACACAGAAAAACATTTGATGCATTTCAGGCAATTTTACCCATAATTACCCACTTTTCATATTCAATGGTAACTGTAGGAAAAACTTAATGTGAAATACATGCGCAAAGTTCCTCTGCTGCACTCAAGTAAACGTTTCTTTCGGTGCAGCAAACTGTCACTTTGCGCACTAGTTGCACAAATAACTATTTTAGTCTTTGCACAGCCTTAACAACTTGAAAACTGAGTTGTCCGCAAAATGTGCGCTCTGAAACATCTTCGCTGCCGAACAAATTGTTTTGAATGACAGCTCCTGCAGCAATCGGATGTTTGTATAATATTTGATGGAAGTCTAGCCACGCTCTCCAGATTAGCCTCTCCCCTCTTCCACCTCCTCATCCTTCCCTACCTCCTCCTCCTCCTACCCCACCTCCTTCTCATCCTCCTCCACATCTTCTCCCTCCTTCTACTCATCCTCTTCATGTCAATCACGCTTTTCAACTCGGCGTAGTCGGTGATAAGATTGAAGGCCCTTGACTGATCTCTCGACTGCTCTGTTTTTGGTCCATTCCAAACTGTGATGCGCTCTCTGATGCTATTATTTGTATTAGCAGCACTTGCTGTCTTCTCAACTCCCGTTCACGGTAAGAACATCATTCTAGTTGACAATATTCATCAACTTATTAACCTATTCATCAACTTCAACTATCAACTCATTAACCTGTTCATTGTCTGATTAAGGCTGTGCAAAAGGCTAAAAAAACACTTGCTATTAAAAAAAACGACTAGCAGTAGGACTTTTTACAATAAATGAACTTATCACTGTGGACCTGCCGAAAGATCTCGTTGTCACAGTGAGTGATTAATTCATTCATTGTAAAATATCTGGCTTCTAGTCGTTCTTTTTAATAGCAGAAAGTGATTTAATAAGAAGCAGTTCGTGATGGAAAAGCACCTTGCTGAAAATACGTTTGAATGAAAAAGAATAAGAAATTGTCAAAAACCACAGATTTATTGATACTTAGAAAGCCCGGTTTCGGTTATTACACCATTGTCAATCTCTGATAAACTGAGTTTGAATCAAATCTGTGGTTTTTGACAATTTCTTAGTCTTTTTCATTCGATATGAATTATTACCACAATATCAACTTCTCGACTACACAAAAAGTAAAAATACGTTTCACTGAAGATAATTTTCAAAGTATTTCGATTTGTATATCATCAAGTTTCTCAGGAAATGTTTTTTCCGATCATTACGGGTACTTTTTGAGGCATGAACGTCTAAAGTTTAAATTTTTGAAACAGATCATTTCAAATTCGGTAAGAGATTAATTTCCTGAGAACACTATTTTGATAGTCTATATAAATCGGAAAACTTTGAAAAATATAACCGTAACAGTAGGAAGTTTTTTTCAGCCTGTTGCACAGCCTTAATAATTCATAAACTTATTGGATCATCAGTCATTAAATTACTTGCATCTAATAGAGTGAGGTCCACGTTATAATGACAGTGGAGAAAGACAGGAGAACAACGTTGCCAAACCTCTGTCTTGTCAATGCCTTCTATAGACGGATCAATAAAGGTTTATTGATGTAGTAATATTAACTGTTCATTCTCGTTTAAAATAGTCAATTATATTTTCAACAATTTCATTATGAATCTTCATAATTATTAAGATGAAATATTTTGTTTATTAATTACTAATTCTACATTTTGTTGAAAGGCGATCTGGCAACAGAGCAAAGCGAGAGAGAGATAGCGCTATCAGCTTTGTTGAATGATAGACAAGGATATCAATACCATTGCCAATCAAACCCTGCCATTGTAACGTGGACCTCACTATTGCACTACATTTCAGTAAAAATATTTATTAACGTTTTCATCAACCTTAACCATAAACTGATCAACTTGTTTATCAACTGACCGTTAACAGATCAACCTGTTCATGAATTTCAATGATCACTCACTCAATTACTTAACCCCAAAACTACCA
The DNA here is from genome assembly GCF_014356525.2 of Nilaparvata lugens. NCBI lineage: Eukaryota > Metazoa > Arthropoda > Insecta > Hemiptera > Delphacidae > Nilaparvata > Nilaparvata lugens. The sequence goes on along the minus strand of NC_052508.1, from coordinate 71,916,212 downwards.
TGAACTAAATTTTATTTCAACTAGTTCATCAACTTGGACAATCGCATTAACTACAACTTGATAACTAATAAATTTATCTATCTTAATCATTGAAATTAACTATTTAGTGCTGTTTTTGTGACACTGCACCGGTAGCCCACCTCTCGGGACAAAAAATAAAAAAACGTTGATACTTTTCTTTCGAATTTTCAACCCTTTAAATTTTTCCTTACTCCGAAAACACAATTTTTTCGAGACTGAATCTAAAACGTTTCTCCGGAGGCGGACTCTTTTTAAATTTCCTTCAAGTCAGCCTCCCACCCTTTACCCCGGAACATTGCCTACCGGAGCCTACATTTTGTTACAAAAACTGCACTGCTAGAATTCACGAATTCTGTTATGCATGAATACAGATGACAATTCTCAAATTAATATATAAGTGGTACTTGTTAAAATGATAGAAGTTGAATTCATATTGCTATACATTTTGAGGATTTTTTTTCATTTGATAAACAATACCTTGAAGATTGATAAACAATATCCTCAAACTGTCATGAATTCATCTGCAATTATACTCTGTACAAAATTACTTCTGACTTGGGATGGACATGCGCAGCAGAGAAAGCATACAGCGGGAGGGATACAGAGGCGCGATGTTGCCGTTTTGAAGCGGCCAGCGATCACCAACTTCTAGTGACTGTTCATGTGCTCATGCTACACATGCGAAGTTTCCTGTCTGAAAGCAGTCAGACGACTGACAAATTGGCGCCGCGCTTCTACTTTCTATTAGACTCTATTGATCACTGTAATTGGCTGATCTCCCTACATTTCTCTGCACTGAAAATTCCTCCAAGTCTGAAGTAAATTTCTATACAGACTATAATTCTGAAATGATTTGCCCCAAACATTTCAACCTTATGCGCTCATACCGTATAGAGAATCTTGTACAGGTTTTAAAAACCTGTTGCGCAGTCTCAGTAGCATGCTTATGTAGACTACACCTTTTCCAACTGTATTTGAGAAAGTACCTACCGTATCAATTGTAATTGAGAATAGTCATTTGTATTTGAGAAAACGTCAGATGTAAATGAAAATAGTCAATTGTATTTGAGAAGTCATCACTTGTAATTAGGAATAGTGAATTTTATTTGAGAAAGTATCATTTCAACTTGAGAACATCGATTTGAAATCGAGAAGTTGTCAGTTGTAATTGGTAAATGATTTTAAAAAACCAGTACTACTTCCAGTACTTATATTTTTCATAACTGTACTCATATAAATAATATGAAAATATATTTAATATTCCAATAAAACTTTTATTTTTCGAATAAAACATTAGGCTATTTTTAAGCCCTAAAATCCATTGAAGAAATTGCCGAATTGTTTGATCAAGAGATTCAATTGATTGATGATAAAGTTCAATTGCGCCGTAAACATAGAGAATTTGATCTCCATGAAAAGTAATGCAATGTTTCACAAAATGTTTAGAGACAAAAGTCGCGTTGCCAATACATACATAGAAATGATTCTCATTAATCATTCGTAAACAGTACAGGGGAAATACTTTCACCATTGAAAATATTAATTTTCCCCCATGCAAAGCCTATGATAGTAATTGGAATACTGTGTACGTAGTACAGTATCCTTTCCTGCTCAAATCAAACCTGCACTGTAGGCTACAGAAGAGTCACGATATGTCAATTGGAAAATATTCGTCTCATTTTCAATCGATATCTTCTCATTTACATTTGACGATTTCTTAAATACAATTCACTATTCTCAATTACATGTGATGACTTCCCAAATATAATTGACTACCTCTCATCTAACACATCTACCTGTATACACATCTGCACATCTACCTCCCATCTCATCTAGGTACCTCTCATCTGACATTATCTCAATTACATGTGATGACTTCTCAAATACAATTGATACTTTCTCAAATAAAATTGGAAAAGGTGTAGTAATAATATTGAGATAAACTAATTTAAAATGGACCTCCTTGAATAAAATCTCTAGAATTGATTAATTGGTGATGTTCCAGGATTTGACGATGACCCACACTGGCTGGTTCATCGCCAAGGGCCTTTGTCAAGTAAGTTATTCGCAGTTTTGGGCATAAGCCCTGCGTGCCTTCTCACATATAAGCATAATTATCATTCATATGAATAAATAAATAAGTTAAATGCACAAAAAATTTGTTATATTCAGTACGACAAATTGAATTAGAAATATATCATGGTTTTCTTGATTCTATTAATTAAGAATGAAATAAGATCAAACCAATCTACGGGTGAATCTGGTTAAAAAGAAAGAAGCTTCGAGTCACTATATTATTTGTTGTCTTAAATTGCCTTTTCACATATAAGTATAATTATTATTATTATTCATAACTGAATAAACAAATAAGTTACATGCACACAAAATATTTGTTATATTCAGTACGACAAATCGAATTAGAAAGATATAGTTTTCTTGATTCTATTCAAGAATTAAATAAGATCAAACCAATCTACGGCTAAAACTGGTTAAAAAGAAAGAAGCTTTGAGTCACTATATTATTTGTTGTCTTAAGGTGCCTTTTCACAAATAAATGTAATAATTATTCATAACTGTATAAATAAATAAGTTACATGCACACAAAATATTTGTTATATTCAGTACGACAAATTGAATTAGAAAGATATCATGGTTTTCTTGATTCTATATTGAAGAATTAAATAAGATCAAACCAATCTGGGGGTGAAACATTGGTTATAAGGCTGTGCAAAGGCTAAAAATAAACTTTCTACTGGTGATATTTTTCAAAGTTTTTCGATTTGTATATCACCAAATGGAAAAGTTTCGGTATCTCAGGAGAAAATTTCTTTCCCGATCATCAGGTACTTTTTGAGATATGAGGGCCTAAAGTTAAAATTTTTGGGACAGAAAATTTCAACTTTAGGCCATCATATCTCAAAAGTAATGATCGGGAAGAAATTTTCTCCTGAGATACCGTTACTTTGGGACAGAAAATTTCAAATTCAGTAAGAGTTCAATCCATAAGATTCAGAGGATAAATTCTTCACGGTATTGTTGATTGAATAGAAGAACAATCTTTTGAAAATATCAATTTTTAAGAAAGTTATTCAACTACCCAAAAATGACCAAAAATTATTTTTGGTCATTTTTATTAAATTGAATAACTTTCTCAAAAATTGATATCTTCAGAAAATCTTTGTTTTATTTAATCAAAATTACCATGAAGAATTCATCCTCTAAATCTCTTGGATTTATCTCCTACCGAATTTGAAATGTTCTGTCCCAAAACTTTAAACTTTAGGCGCTCATATCTCAAAAAGTACGGTGATGATCGAAAAAATATGTTTTCCTGAGAAAACTTTTTCATTTTGATAGCTTGATGATATCATCTTCTAAATCTCTTGGATTTATCTCTTACCGAATTTGAAATGTTCTGTCCCAAAACTTTAAACTTTAGGCGCTCATATCTCAAAAAGTACGGTGATGATCGAAAAAATATGTTTTCCTGAGAAAACTTTTTCATTTTGATAGCTTGATGATATACAAATCAAAAAACTTTGAAAAATATCACCAGTAGAAAGTTTATTTTTAGCCTTTGCACGGCCTTAAAACGAAAGAAGCTTTGAGTCTTTGAAAAAGTATGATAGCTTTTATATTATTTGTTGTCTTAAGCAATGTACCGTGCACCACTAAATAATGTTTTGCTCATAATATGCTTATTCTCGCTTTACTCTTATCAATGTTTGACAAAGGGAATTGAGACTGTATTGAGCTAGTAACAATATACAATACATTTTATATTGTTTTTATTTAGTTTAGAAGTATATTTTTTAAATAGAAACATGATTTTTGTGTGTTTTGAATTGTAAATTGAGTGTGTAATTAATGAATGTTAAGTGACACATAACCTAGCTATATTTTGGACTATTGTATAAACTAGAATTGGAACCGTTTTGGGCTTATAAGCCTGTGGTACTTTTCTGTAAGTTGTGTAATTCTGAATGATTGAATAAATAAATAAATTTCTTATCAATGCACTTGATGTTTAAAACTGTCTGTTCAACTCAATACGTTTCAAAGTATATTAATCTTCAATAAAAATAAAATTATTATAGACATAACTTAGACAATAATCCACACATTAATGGAACTGCATATCAAACAAATAAATAAATAAATTTCTTATCAATGCACTTGATGTGTAAAACTGTCTGTTCAACTCAATACGATTTAAAATATTATTATCTTCAATAAAAATAAAATATTATAGACATAGATAATAAGTACACACAACAATGGAACTGCATATCAAACAATCGTTTATTCAATAATCCAATTCGTCCACTACAATCACCAGCGTGATTTTTCTGGACTTTTGTTGTTATCATAACAGTTTCAGATCCACGTTAATCATTCTCTAAATATTTGTTTGATTATTATAGTAATAATAGTACTATGACAACTTATTATCATCGATCATTAATGCTCATTAATGTTGTGAGTATGAAGTGTGTTAGTAAAGAAGTATCAAGTATGATAAAATATTAATTCAATAATAATTATTATGAGAAGTGAGTGATTAATTAACTGTAATAAATTTGGACTGTGGGAGAAAAAATCTCAACCTCTGCATAATATCTCAAAAACCTTTCAAAATAATTATTACCAAATAAATAGTTATAATTGAAATTGAAATAAAAATTTATTCACAACACTGACATGTTTTACAAATATTTTTACAATGCAATTATTATAAAGAAACAGTATCATGATAGAAAAAAAGAAAAGAGCTTCAGTAGCTTAACAGCTGTGGTTGAAGCTCTACACTATTGTTATTATACATAATAATATGAATATGAGACAGTCACTTGATTTTGATAACTAAAAAAAGAATAGGTCTGTCAATTTCACACAAACAGAAATAGAGCAATAGTAAAAAACAAAAAAGAAATAATAATAAAACCTGAAAAAACAAATAAAATATAATTTCCTGAAGTACGGTACCTAAACATCTATACAATAATATAAAACATAAAAAGAATAAATAAAAACAATGAATAAATAAATAAACCTCTGTCACCAGTTAAATTTATAACAATTGAGCCTAAAAACAGTCAAATTGAGCATCAGTAAAGTAACAAATAAAGGCAAAAGTTAAATTTAGTACAAAATTGTTTAAAATACTACAAGGAAATACTGAAGGAAAAATAATATTAATTCAATAAAACCGATTTACGCGGGGAAAAAATGAAGAAAGTCTAAGTAAAATCAAAAACATATACAATTATTACCTATCTATACCGGTACATCAGTCTATAACAAAGTATGTACCGTACATGAATATTGCTAATTTAGATGAAGATTGATTGCTTGAAGTACGGTAACTTATACTGTATAATATTTCTCTCGCTCAACTATACTTAACCATAGAGAAAATAAGCATACCATGAAAGTATAAGAACCATATAGCATATATGATATCATATGATAACTTTCCAATGCTATCTTTTCCCTATATGGTTTAAAACCTTTCATATGCAACGTAGGCTACATATTTTAAGTTAGTTGATAAAATAATTCTATTATAGCTACATTATAGCGATGTGGAGTTTATATTATTAAACTTTCCAGTTTTGTACTTGACGTTAGAAACCATAACATTGTAGATATACCTCCACTTTCCTAGGGAGCATATAACATTCTTATCTAAATCAACTAGATTGGATACAAATTTAATAACGTTCTTTCTGGGCTAGTATATGAATCAAAACTCGGGTGAGGTAAAGTTTTGGGCTGTGCCTGTTGGTCCTGCGCCAATAATTCTGTATTATTGAAAAAATTAGACATAGATGTCTCATTTTTCATTATGGAGAAATACCACAATACCTCTTCATAAACAATCATTTTTTTTTTAATTCTGTATATTATTATTGATTCAATAATGCCGCATTTCACTTGTGTTGAAAGTGGAAAGAATAATTTGATTATTTTTTTCAATGACAGCTTTACAAAGCCACTTCAGAGGATGAAAATATGAATGCTCATATTAGATTTACTACGGCCGTTCCGGAGCCAGCTCCAATCTGATACTAAATTACTTAATATCCGCTGTTTAGAGTCTTCCTCACAGAAACTGTTCAATTATAACCGAGGAGGGCCATTTTACTGAGGCCACAGTAGCCTTGGCCTCTGATATAGATCCTAAACACAACATTGCTCAGCATTTATTCTGATATTAATTAGGCTAGATCTATTTCCACTTACACTATACAAAATCTGATCAAATACGGTACATAGGTTTCCCAGTATTGATAATAATATGATGTTGTACAGAATTAAATAGATTTAATATTGATTGATTAAATTTTATGACAAACATTATACTATGTACACAGAATAAAATCAAAGATTATTGCTATTGAGAACTTCATCTCATATTGAAGACTGAAATATTTATTTATTTATTTATTCACAATATCACATCGGAAACAACAGGCAACGACCCAAATATGTTTCCTTAACACAACAATAAGTACAGTATACAATTCAATCAAAACAAAAAAAAGATACTAAAACTAACGTTTGAAAAGAAAGAAAATAATACTTAGAAAACTACTTCTTAAACATTCCTTAATAGAGTTGATGGTGAAAATGAATATATGAAGTGATGAAGGAGAGGTGCTATCAATAAAGATGATGAGAGAGCATGCAGTCTCATATGAATGATAGGATGAAGGTGATAATGATAACTGCCAGCAAAAAACTTTGAAAATAAGGGGAAAGTAAGAATAAAATGAGTTTGAATGTGCAAATAAAGAAAATTGATATTTAAAGAGTGATATATTTAACAATGATAGAAATATTAGAGAAAATTATGGCTGCTGATTAAAAATTCAGTTATTCTGATTCTCTCTCAGAAGCATCGTTATTGTGCGCTTGAAACTTAATGGGCCATCAGAAAACACGTCCACCCCACAGCCAAGTCCATTCAACAATCTTGGCATGTGGTTGAGGGGGGAAAAATATTCATTAACTGTCCTACACCCAGTACCGCGAATAGGGAATGCCATCTTCGCCTGAGAGTGGGCACGGCGAATCCAATTTTTCCCAGGAGATAAGAAGAATCAACCTCATTCGTTAGTATGAGGCTTTAATAAAGCCTCATACTATTTAAGTATGTCTCAAGTATGTATCATGTCTCATAAGTAAGTCTCATTTAGTATGAGAGCTTTAATAAAGCTCTCTACTTTGATATTACATTGAATATTCATTCTTTTATTCCCTACATTTCATATTCGGAGTAGAATGCCTACTTATCCAAGAAGTAACTTACCGCTATTCAAAGAGTAATGATATGTCTATCAAGATTGAGAAGTGAAGTATAAGGTTGGCTATAGAGTTAAATATCGGGGACCGAGCTTCGCTCTGGAGTACAAAAGCATAAAAAATTTATTACGAAAAAAGAAATTATAATAACAAACATAGTTCATACAGAAATGTTCTATCTTATCACAGTAAATTGAGTTTAATTCCCAGAGGAATGCAAAAATTTCCTTCACAAATGCTCGGCTGCAGAAAAGCCGTTTAAATTTTAATCCTGATTAATTTCACGTGAACCAAATCAGAGAAGACCATTTCTTAAAGATGAATCTATTGGAATTAATCAGGATTGAAAATAGCCCGGCTTTTTTGCAACCGGCACTAAGTACCTGATTGAATGATTACAAAAGTTCAACAGCTGAGTCATAATTTTGACACAGTCCCACATACATGAACTCGCTCACTCACTTCCATCATCAACAGACAACGAAATAATTATTATCAGCTGTTTTTTTCCAAGGATGAATAATAATTATCCTTTTAATGTCCTTCAGCGAATTTTCCCAGGGATGAGACCTAGTGTAATCGAATCTTTATATTATAAACCTACTATGTTCTGAATTTCGTTAGAATCGTTAGAGCCGTTTTCGAGATCCGGTGAAATACAAACATATAAACATCTAAAAATATAAACAGAAATTGCTCGTTTAATAGTATAGGATAGAGAGAGGTTGATTAATAAAACATGCAGTACCTACCCTTTTTATTTAAAACATTAAAAAAAACATTTTAAAACTTTGAAACATGTAGGCCTACTACATGTTTTTATCAATTTCAATAAAGTAGCCCATAAAAGTGAAGTGATTTTATGAGATGTTAATGTATATTTCTCCTCTTTATTGTATGTTCATAGAAAATTAACAAGTGATCCTCTATTTAATATTAAGAAATAGGATAGTGTTAACAGTGAAAAGTTTATAAATTTCTCTTCTATTTTTCGTATTTGTTATGAACTCTATCAAGATCCATATACTGATACCCTTCCTCAATTTGCACTGGCCTTATTATTAGCCGACGTATCTATGTATTTAAATTCTGTATTCTTGATAGGATTATGTTAGACCCCTGTGTTTTTACACACTTTTGGGTGAGAATTTTATTTCCAGAGAAAACTGTGACAACGACTAATAACATGTTGACACCTCTCCTCTTCAATTAAATATGATATAGTTAATCTTACTATTTATTTTTCCTACAGTTACGTTGAAAAGTGGCCATTGCTGCACTGATTACAGAACGCAAAGAATCACTTTTCCGCTCTAGTGCGGGAAAAATTTTTCCTGCACTCCAGATTTGCAACATGGCAACGCAAAATAGTTAGTAGGTTATATGGAGCACCAGTGCAGCAAAATCAAAATGAAGTTGGTAACTGTGGTAGTGTGGTGGTGCACGTTATAAGAATCTTGAAGGGGTGGACAACAGTGGATGACAGCAGTTGACAGCACACAGCCATTCAAACACACATACTACATTCTATTTTATTTATTAATAATAAAATTACACAGATATACATTTGATGCATTTCAGGCAATTTTACCCATAATTACCCACTTTTCATATTCAATGGTAACTGTAGGAAAAACTTAATGTGAAATACGTGCGCAAAGTTCCTCTGCTGCACTCAACAATCAATTCCTTTCTTTCGGTGAACGTTCTTTCGGTGCAGCAAACTGTCACTTTGCACACTAGTTGCACAAATAACTATATTACAATATCACAAAGAATAACATTACTCATATTATGCAAGCTCTTTCGAGTATCGGTATGACAGCATATATTAGGTACTTATTGGGTACTGAATTACTGTGTACTTAGACCCCTTGTTAGAGCCCTTTTGGACATTTTATTATTCACTCAATTTGAATTTATATAAATTCAGATACTTAGTACTAAATAATAATAATACTATATTCATTTCCACAAGAAAATAACAAAATAAACAAACAACTTGTGCAAGTGTAAGAAAATAACTAACTACTAATAATGACTGAAATACTTATAAATACTGAATGCCATGTGTAATCAACTTCTCAAAATTTGGTAAAATTACTCAAAAATTTCCAATTTGTAGAGATTTGAGTGAAATATTTTTGTTGTTAATTAGTTTTAAAATATCTAAATTTAAAATTTTCAGTTAAGTTATTAGTTTTGAATTGTAAATTGGACTTTTTGAAGTGAAAAGTGAAATCTAACCTCCTTTTTTGAGACTTTTATTCGTAAAAATTTGGGAGAAGACAGTTTTGGGCTATGCCTGTTGTCTTCTCCCAATCATATTTTAATTATGATTTGTGATTGTGAATAAAATAAATAAATAAAATAATATATTTGATAAATTTCAATATTACTTCAACATCATTATTGTGCAGCAGCAGATTTATTACGTAGAAGCTGAAATTTCTGAAATATGAAATATATATAATATTTATACTGCCAACAATAATAGAGTATGGAATATTAATTCAGGAATGTGTTTCTATTAATAGATGTACTGTCTGTTTTATCTGTAATGCACTTCCTACAACTTCCTGTCTAAAACTAGGATGGTATCAATTTTATCTTTTTCCACACATCATGAATTCCGCACTGCATAACTTATAGCAAATATTCACTCTCCCTTAGGGATACTGCAATTATTGGAATGAAATGAAAACTCTCAAGTATTCTTTTCATGTTTTATTATGTGAACTATTAATAACCGATTAAAAAAGGGTACTTGAGGATTTTAATTCCATATCAATTCTTAAAGCAAATCTAATCTTGAAATTGTATACTGGTAATAGTAATTGCAATAAGGTATTTTCGCATAATTCGATAGCACACCCTTGTAGGATATTTAAATGTGACCACAAAAATGTAGTCAACTATCCCAACTTATACTTGGAAAAATTGTAGCCTGTATATTTCTATAATCCCAACGACTATGGAGGGAGCTATTGTAGAATAGATTACAGTGAAACATGACTTTTGATATCGTTAGTTCAATAAAGGCTCTGTCGAATCAATTGAACCGAATCTTTAATCTGTTACCTCAATACGAATTCTGAGTATTTATCAGTAGCCCACAATTGAATAATTCTAAAAAAAACACCTCTTCCAATTTTGGATAACACTTGCTCTCTCTTATCCAAAAATTAATAATACAAAATTAATATTTTCTGCAAATACAACAGCTAATTTTTTTCACTTGCAAAACACAAATAAATGCAATCTGCTATTACTAAACGCTACTGATAACAATCCGAATAATACGTAGACGGCTCATTAACTTATTGTTTGTTCATATTTTCCATTGAAATTTCAATATCCGCCAAGTTAATTCATTTTTCAAATCCATGCTCAAAATTTCATTCTTATATGGAGAACTAAATTTCTAATGTTTCTAAATGTGTCATTAGGAGAAAAATTGAAAATTCTATGTGGTGTACCGTACTGATGATAAGAAGCCTAAATAAATCAATAGAATACTTCAATCAAATCAATAGTTTATTTATCCTTCATACAATGCATACATGAATGTCCATACTTACATAAATACAATTGATAATTAAAAAAATACGTTGAAAGTAAAATAGTATTATTATTGAATACGGTAAGTCCCTGAAAAGGTTAAAAACCTGAGCTCAGGGGAAACTTGAAAAATACTCGAGAAATACTTTAAAATGCTCTCTTCTTAAGTTTTCAGATTGAATTGGTTTGTTTTTTCAGATTGATTTCTACACTTTTGCAGGTTTGATGCCTAGTGATGAGATCGGACTCCCCATCGAATGCCATTCCACTGCTAATGTAAAAATAAACCATGAAAAAGATGAATTGAGTAAAAATATTTCTATAAATTCCTGATTAAGATTTTTGGTATAGCCTATAATCATCAATACATTGATATGTGTTCGATAATTTATAGATAACATGAAAAATTTAATTCCCTTTCAATTCCAGGTGCCAAAAAAAGACTATGGAACTCTACATTCACCGACATATTGAAGCACGATCTCCTAATGAAATACGACAAATTTGCAAGACCAACCCAGCATTTCAACGCAACATATGTGACTATGGATTTGACAATTCAATACGTGGAGATAGTAAGTACAATATGCAATTACTTTTCATATTATTCATGATATTCTCTAATTATCAGTGACGAAACAAAGGAAAGGGGTTCAATGGTATGTTTCGCACCTAGGGCCGAAAATGGGACTTTTCTGGCTCGAAATCGGTTTTCAAGTCCGAGGCCGTAGGCCGAGGACTAGAAAAGATTGAGAGCCGGAAAAACATTTTTGCCCATGGTGAGAACGTTATTTTTCGCTACACAGGAAAATAAACAATATATATATGAGAATAATTGTCTATTATAAGCACTTCCGAAAGCAAAAGTGGAAGGTCATAGCTCTAGCAAATCTGAGGTAATCTGAATATCAAGAAATTGTCCAAGTATTTTTATTTTTTATTCTGATTTGTCTAAATAACCTAAAAGATTATGTTCAATTATGTAAGAGGTTGAGTTTATACTTTTTATTCTTCCAAATGACAATAAGATGATATTATTATAAATGTTTTGATTATTGAATGATAAACACAAAGAATGAAAAGTTTTTGATCAGCTGTTTTAGCACACTTGAAATTTGGCCAATCTGAATGTCAACGGAAGTTTAGGTAAGAAGTTCTATCCTACTCTGAAAATAGAATTATTTGAATACGTAGTTTATAATATATATCTTATCTGTATTTTATTCATCCAAATAAAATGATAGTATATTATTACAGAATACTTTATTGAATTCTAAAAGCATAAAATGATTCCGTTTATCCACCATGTTCCATGATATACGCTGTACTAGGAGGTTTGAGGTTAGATTCTATTATACTCTGAAAATTGAATTTGAATAGTTTATAATATCTCATTATTTGTATTTCATTCATCCAAATAAAATGATAGTATCTTATTGCAAAAACTTTATTCAATTCTAGAAGCATGAACTGATTCCATTTCATAAACTATTTTGTAAACACGTTCACATCAAATCAGAATCAGCTGATTTCAAGGTCATTTTACAGCCCTAGGGCCGTAAAAATTTTACCGGCCTGGTCAGAAAACAATCACTTTCGGCCTCCATATGACGCACGTAAACCAGCTCATTACATCCAAGTGGGGCGAAAAATATATTTCAACACATACTGTAATAGTTATACATTCATTTATACAAATATATTCATTTATACAATAAGTACATTATCAAAATTATAGGGAGAGGAAAAATAAGGTAACCTTGTGCTATTTCTCTCCCAAATTTAGATAACACATAGTCCGAAGTAGGTTAAGTCATAGAGAAACGATAGTATAAGTAGATATCCCATGGTATAGGGCGTTTATGTCGCAACTTTTACTGTTATCTCAAGCCGATAGTCCACCTAGTTCTTTCCCATGCAGCTGTGTGACGCTGTTAGTCTCTCAAATTGTGTCGTTCATACACTCTCACCCCAACAAAACGGTAATAATTTACAATAATCGACAGTAATCGGCTTGAGATAACAGTGAAAGTTGCGACATAAATTCCGTATACCATGGGATATCTACTTACGCTATTGTTTCTCTATGGTTAAGTCTTGTAGTTCTTTAATTCACAAAATTTTCAGTCCCCAAGTATTTTCACAAAGTAGATTTTCAAATTTAGATGCTTCAAAACTAAACAAAGAATCATTATTTCACATTATTCTATAACTAAACTAGGAAATATTTAGATATTGAAGATATAATTTTGAAGAATTACCAAAAAACAAACTTAATTCGGTAAATGTTGTCAGTACTAATCAATCATTGTGGGTACAATATGAAATGTTAATTGAAAGGCAAAAATATTCACTTTGTTAAACTTGCAATATTTGTGCCTTTCAATTTTAACATTGTACATACATTATTTGATCACTGGCAACAATTCAGAGGGAAATATATTTCTAATGAGGTGTCTTAGTAGATTTACGTTAGCTTGTGATATGTAGATATTTATAAAAATCTTACAAGAACCGTGAGATAAAAATTGAAAATCAAAGTACCCTTTCCAATAAATGTATAAACATTTTGTGAAACAAACATATTTATTGAAGAGGGTGGTTGAGTTTATATAAATACAAGTAGTCTTGTACTCTGCGTATCCTGCACGCATGGAAGAGTTGCTGCAGACCCTAAAAACTCTCTTAAAAAATCAATTTGTTTATCGAATTCCTAACATAATAATAATGTATCCAGTAATTAGAGTTAAGAAATGAATTACAAGGGTTTGAGATACAAAAAAGTCATACAATAAATGAAGAATTAGTTGAAAGCTATCAACGGAAAAGTAGTAAAGTAAAATAACTTTTAGAATTTGAAAAATGTGATCTAAACAAGTGAACTAAACAATCAAAAAAAAAGCTTCGACCGCCTCTGGAAGAAGACCGAACAGCCACTCTCTGATCAATCTACTTTACAACCTAGTCCTAACTCCGCCTGATGAAGATTTTTTTAAAGAATTACAAGGGGTACGATTGGCAAGATCTTAAATTGTCAGGCAAATTATTGGAGAATTTTGGTCCTATAAGAACAAGAAAGATTTTTGAAACATAATAGATCTTGGACTTGGTAATTGGGTTCTATTACTATATGATCTCATATTAAGAGGAAGAATTATTTGTGCTTAGAAGCCTCTACACTACAGGTGACCTTGCTGAAATTCAGCTACGAAATGGATATTTTTACAGAGAGAAATTACTAAGATATTGCATTTATTCAAATGCTAATGATATTTTTACTGAGGTGATTATGTCAATAATAACTTTGTGTGTTATGACAGGAAATTAATTCGAATAAAATGTTTCAGGATGAAGCGAAATCAATGATGACTGTAAATGCTTGGAATAAGATGGTAAGTTGAGCTTAAACTTTCAATATCAATCAAATTTAGTCACAATTTTTTACAAGTTAATGACGAATATCAAAAGAAAAATCCAAAAAGACATAATTTATTATGATAGTGTAATCAATCTTCGAGTACTAAAGCTGCGTTTACACTAAAGTTATTAACAACATGTTAATAACTTAATCCTATAATAATAATAATAGTAATAATAATAATATTTTTTTTTATTCAGAATTCTCTCACATTACATGAATGATAAGTTTACAAATTGAATTAATCATTATACATATATCATCTTATATCTATCATACATGAAGTGAGAATCTATTAATAATAATAATAATAATAATAATATAATAATAATAATAATAATAATAGTCTAATAATAATAATATCGAGTAACTGGCTAGCTTATAGATTCTATAATCCTTATAGATTCTATTAGATTGAACGGAACTTGACAGACACATTATGTTCATAATGTGTATGGGTAAGTTATGTTCAACCAATAGAATCTGTGAGGATTAAGTTATTAACATTTTGTTGGTGTAAACGCAGCCCATATCTGTAAAAATTCCAGGAGCTCCACCCCATCTATACAAAGTTTGATTTTAGATTCCCAATTATCAGGCTTCAGATACAATTTGAACAAAAAATTTCAAGTGGGAAAGATTGAGCATAAAAATCTCTACAATTAATGTTCAGTAACATTTTCACCTAACATTGAAAATAATCTCGAAATTCGATAAAATGTGATTATTCAATTGCAAACTGTTGATTCCATTAAATCATTCACTATGAAGGGATAGCAGACATCGTGTGTCTCCAGCGTTATTGTCCTGTCACCAGCTGGCTCAGATCTTCGAATACTAGACATGAGATGCACGTGAACACTAGCGTCAGGTGATCAATTTTCATAACGGCAAGGGAAGTTGTATGAGTGCGCCACACCAGATTTTTAAATTTCTAAATTCATGAAATTTTAATAAAATGAAGATCCTTCTGTATTGCATTACTTATTATTATCACTGGTCGTTTATTTGGATGATTTAATTATTGTAATAAAACCCAACAGTCTAAACAGTGATAATAAGTGATCTCTTTTCGAGTTTATACAAATATTATACTGTTATTAACAATAGGAATCGTGTGAAACAGGAATGGAGGGATGAGAAGCTAAAATGGAATGTTTCTGATTATGGGAATATGACACAACTGCGCATAGCTGATCACGAGGTTTGGCAGCCTGATATAGTGCTCTACAATAGGTGAGTTTTTTTCTGGATGAGGTTTTTCCGAACTCAATTAAACTTATAATTTTTATTCAACTCAAACAATAACTGAACTGCAAATATTACAACAAGAATGCACAGAAACTCATGTATCACGTCAGAAATACTAAAATTGTCTGCTAACCAACTGACTCTGGTATTCTACTCGAATAAAATTATCAAGACCGTTTCTTCATGATGAGTGCGTGTGTGTGTTGTTCCCACTCTTGTTTTTGTTTTGTTATTAATTGTTTATTCTTAATTCTCTATGTCTATATTATTTATTAAGCTTTCAAGATCTACTCCTGTTAACTATATGTTCTTGTTATCTAATTGTTATTTGGATTATAGATATCTATTTTTTCAATTTCTATAATATATTGTATCAATATTACTGCATGCGAGTTTTGGTAGGAGTATAGGGGCGTTTCTCCAGTGTGCAGCTGACTGTTGAAGTGGGGAGAACTCATTTTTAAAATATATCAACTTCACAATTATTGCACTCAATAATCTTTTATTTCTATTATATTATTTTTATTTTATCTTATTTTCTTTATTGCTAAAGTTGATAACCACTTTTACTTATATACTATATCATTTTGTATTTTCATAGAAGCTTGTTTTCTTGATAAACCAACAATTAGATGGTAAAATATACAATTTTCTCAATTTCTATTTGAATAACACTATTGTGAATAAATATTAGGATATCATATCAAAAAAGTTTTCTCATTTTCATCACCAATGTACAGCTCAAATTCTATGAAATAAGTTTGTGAAAGGTTTAAAATATATATAGTTCATAATGTGTATGGTAAGTTATGTTCAATCTAATAGAATCTGTGAGGATTAAGTTATTAACATTTTGTTGGTGTAAACGCAGCCCATATCTGTAAAAATTCCAGGAGCTCCACTCCATCTATTCAAGTTCATAATGTTATGGGTAAGTTATGTTCAATCTAATAGAATCTGTGAGGATTAAGTTATTAAAATTTTGTTGGTGTAAACGCAGCCCATATCTGTAAAAAATCCAGGAGCTCCACCCCATCTATGCAAGTTCATAATGTTATGGGTAAGTTATGTTCAATCTAATAGAATCTGTGAGGATTAAGTTATTAACATTTTGTTGGTGTAAACGCAGCCCATATCTGTAAAAATTCCAGGAGCTCCACCCCATCTATGCAAAGTTTGATTTTAGATTTCCAATTATCAGGCTTCAGATACAATTTAAACAAAAAATTTCAAGTGGAAAAGATTGAGCATAAAAATCTCTACAATTATTGATGTTCAGTAACATTTTCACCTAAAATTGAAAATAAGCTCGAAATTCGATAAAATGTGATTGTTCAATTGCAAACTGTTGATTCCATTAAATCATTCACTATGAAGGGATAGCAGACATCGTGTGTCTCCAGCGTTATTGTTCTGTCACCAGCTGGCTCAGATCTTCGAATAGTAGACTTGAGATGCGCGTGAACACTAGCGTCAGGTGATCAATTTTCATAACGGCAAGGGAAGTTGTATGAGTGCGCCACACCAGATTTTTAAAATCATGAAGTTTTAATAAAATGAAGATCATCCTGTATTGCATTACTTATTATTATCACTGGTCGTTTATTTGGATGATTTAATTATTGTAATAAAACCCAACAGTCTAAACAGTGATAATAAGTGATCTCTTTTCGAGTTTATACAAATATTATACTGTTATTAACAATAGGAATCGTGTGAAACAGGAATGGAGGGATGAGAAGCTAAAATGGAATGTTTCTGATTATGGGAATATGACACAACTGCGCATAGCTGATCACGAGATTTGGCAGCCTGATATAGTGCTCTACAATAGGTGAGTTTTTTTTCTGGATGAGGTTTTTCCGAACTCAATTAAACTTATAATTTTTATTCAACTCAAACAATAATAACAACTGCAAATATTACAACAAGAATGCACAGAAAAACTCATGTATCACGTCAGAAATACTAAAATTGTCTGCTAACCAACTGACTCTGTTATTCTACTCAAATAAAATACAAAAAAAAATTTATCAAGACCGTTCTTCATGATGAGTGCGTGTGTTAGTTTCCCACTCTTGTTTTTGTTTTGTTATTAATTGTTTATTCTTAATTCTCTATGTCTATATTATTTATTAAGCTTTCAAGATCTACTCCTGTTAACCATATGTTCTTGTTATCTAATTGTTATTTGGATTATAGATATCTATTTTTTCAATTTCTATAATATATTGTATCAATATTACTGCATGCGAGTTTTGGTAGGAGTGTAGGGGCGTTTCTTCAGTGTGCAGCTGACTGTTGAAGTGGGGAGAACTCATTTTTAAAATATATCAACTTCACAATTATTGCACTCAATAATCTTTTATTTTTATCATATTATTTTTATTTTATGTTATTTTCTTTATTGCTAAAGTTGATAACCACTTTTCCTTATATACTATTATCATTTTGTATTTTCATAGAAGCTTGTTTTCTTTTCTAAACCAACAATTAGATGGTAAAATACACAATTTTCTCAATTTCTATTTGAATAACTATTGTGAATAAACAAGGATATCATATCAGGAAAAGTTTTCTCATTTTCATCACCAATGTACAGCTCAAATTCTATGAAATAAGTTTGTGAAAGGTTGGGAAACACACAATTTACATATAGCGGTACTCAGCGCCGCGTGCGTGTAATATCCTTAGAAGGCGCTTAGCGTGTAGGTGGGTTAACAAGACACCATCAGCAAAAAGACAACATCACCCAAATATAGGTTGAAAATGTCTCAAAATATAATAATTAATTCGCATATTAATATTAATTAGCACAGACAACATCACCAAATAAAGGTTGAAAATGTATCATAAATATAATAATTAATTTTGCAAATAATTAATAATAATAATAATTTCTCTGATTGCCAATGAATTGCAACCAGAGGAGTTTATTGACAAAACATACATTCGGTAATAAATTATTATATTATTGCTCGTTTAATAGTATAGGATACAAACAAAAGTTGCTAATACTAAACTTAGTTCCAAGACAGTTTTACTCCAAGGAGATACTATGCAGACTACACAAGAACCCAAAAACATTCCAAACCAGAAACCACAACCACAACACCAGATACAGGAATCTTCTCATCACCAGTGTTGCAAGGAAGGCACTATACCAGAGACATTTCAATCATTTAGCACCAAAATTATATAATCTACTTCCTGCAAACTATGAACAGATTAATCATCCTAGAAAGTTCAAAACAATAGTACACAATTGGTTGATGAGCAAAGGAAGACAGAACATAGAAAACATTATTTCAAACAACAACTAATCACCTAATGACTTACTAAACACTAACTAATTAATAATACCCAAAAAAAAAACTAACAAAACCTACTCTAGAACATGGTACGCCATAGTGGAGTAGGTCAATTTCCACACAGAAAAAACTAAACAAGTAGAGGACACATTATAAGAATTTCTTGTAACTAACTATTGTATGTAATATTGTAATTTATCTGATATTTTGTGTAATTGATGTTGTAGTTTTAGTTTTTTTGGGAAATAAACATTTATTTATTTAGTTCCAATTATGATACCCCACTATAATAATATATGTGTCTGGGTGATCATAATATACTTTTCTAGAACATGTATAAAAATATTGTTGACCGAGCGAAGTGAGGTCTAAGATTCAAGTCGACGTTTTGGCATTCCTCTTGATGTTTTAATGTTTATATATTTTTATGTTGCGCATTTACGGCGAAACGCGGTAATAGATTTTCATGAAATTTGACAGGTATGTTCCTTTTTTAATTGCGCGTCGACGTATATACAAGGTTTTTTGGAAATTTTGCATTTCAAGGATAATATAAAAGGAAAAAGGAGCCTCCTTCATACGCCAATATTAGAGTAAAAATCAGACTATAGAATTATTCATCATAAATCAGCTGACAAGTGATTACACAGATGTGTGGAGAAGCCAGTCTATTACTGTATTTGTATAAGGTCTATAGTTTCAATCAAAGACCTTGAAGAGGTATGCATCTTTAAGCTAGGTTTACACCAAAGCTATTAACAAAATGTTAATAACTTAATCCTTATAGATTCTATAAGATTGAACGGAAGTTGACAAACACACATGTTCCTCATGTGTATGATAAGTTATACTCAATGTAATATAATCTATAAGGATTAAGTTATTAACATTTTGTTAATAAATTTGGTCTAATCGCAGCTTTAAGGTCTTTGGTTTCAATATTTTGTTTATAGTCTAGTGGACTATAATACTACCCGTTCAAAGACATCGAACATCTTGAAAATTTATCTTTCCATCAACGTTAGTAGACAGTTGACTATAATACTACCCGTTCAAAAACATCGAACATCTTGAAAATTGTATCTTTCCATCAACGTTGTAGACAGTTGCAGCCAGACCTGATAACCGCGCTCATATACACTCACATTCCGGGATGACACGTCACGGTACGATAGGACAGAAAGCTTTATATTTATTTAGGATTTTTTTTAGATATTTTAAATTGATAAATTATTTATTAATTTTTGAGAAAACATAACAACAGGTCAATGTAACTTGCTGAGCGCGAGGTCTACTGTTCACAGAACTACTAGTTACTAGAGTGTAATGTATACTTTATTATGGCATGGGAACAATTTTGATTGGGTTTCAAACTAAAAGATTGGTGTTTTTTGTTGGTATAGCGCACAACGAACAACATCGACTACTATGGAAACACGCACTGCATAGTGTGGCATGATGGGAGGGTCCTGTGGGTTCCCCCCGCTCTCCTCTCCGTCTACTGTGACTTTGACTTCACCTACTGGCCCTACGACACTCAGAGCTGCGACCTGCTATTCGGGTCGTGGACCTACTCTGGCAATGAGATTAACCTCACCACCTTCGCCAAGGTAACTCAATCAAATCACCTACGCCTACGCCTAGGCCAATCACCTACGCCAAGGTGACTCAATCAAATCGACTCACAATAAATAGACTATTCTATAGTTCTGTAATAACTGTATAGAAATTCTCTTTTTTGGAGAATCACTGTGATTAAGGTCTCTTTTGAGAATCACTTTCACAACAATTGAAAAAAACACGAGATAATTTGTATACATCATAAAAATATAAAAAGAATCAAATGGCTCACAAGACTCACGTCTGATCGTGAGCCTTAGGCCCCTTCATGTGTACCACACAATGGGTGTTTACATTTAAAATATTGGAGTTAGAACCCCTAATTTACCCCCTTATGAGGGTTGAAATTCAGTTGTATGTCAAAAGGTAGAGTATGTGACCAATAACTTATCCTGAAAGTTACAGTATTATAGTCTCCAACTTATTGAAGGGTTCCCATACATATGACTCACTCTGTATAGCCTATTAGTGTTTCATGTAATCGAATTGAATTTCAGGCAGTTGAAACTTCAGGAGACATGGCGGGAGAATGGGAGATGGTTAAAGCCGACAAAAAATTGGAGACCCTCACGTACCCTTGCTGTCCTGAGCCATATTACAGACTGGACTATTCCATCACTGTGAAAAGGAGGAGTACCGCCCATCATACGATACTCATCATTCCAGTCATAAGTGAGTTTTGTCAATTAATTATTGTTTTCATTGATTATTTTACAAATTCATCAGCTTTAAACATTGAGAAATGAGACGAATATATGGGAATTTTGAAATCCGAAAATCTACGGAAGATTATCAATCAATCAGAGATTACTATTAATGATAAATGAATAAAAATAAAAATAAAAAAACTCTGGTTGCCTGTAAAGTCGGTATACGGGCGAAAGTTTTACATGACAACGACTTTGAGTGGTAAAATAATTTTAATGTGAATATTCATTCGTATAGTAGGAAGAAGGATGAAATAATAGTAACAATTTAAAACATTTATTTATACATAGCAAGTCACGCTCATTTTTTCAAGTTAAACAAATTATTATTGGCTGAGAAACGATTTATACTACCTTTGTGATTGAAAACTACCACAACATTGTGATTACTACAACATAACCTATTCACGTTGCCAGCCTGGAAAGTAGTGGCGCAGTCGCAGGAGATTGCTTGCGGCGCCTGCGCAGGTTGACTGCTCCGTTTCACTCTCTCTCCAGGTGAATGCCTTCGGGTTGCTGCTGTGTTGCTCGCCACTGCTCCTATTCGTGCTCTTTCCAGACGACCGTGAACCGAAACGAACGCTCTCACTTGCTCTCATTGTGAGCGCATAACACAGAGCATAACGCAGTTTCTTGAAGTGTCACCCGGCAAACCAATTTATAAGACGTTGTCATATCAACATATAAATTGGGAAGTTCAAATGAATTTATGCAAAATTTAAAGTTTACGGTGTGTTGAGGGATTTTGATAATCACTGATTGGTTGTTGGTTATCCATCTTGTTTTCACTATTATTATTACTAATAAATTTTGTAAAACTTTAAAGTGAAAAAACACTCACATTCTTTGATGTGGCGACGTCCGTTTCATGCTGGTATTGCAAATTTCAAGCCAAACAGAAACTGAAGTGTTTAAGGTTATATAACCTTGAACACTTCAGTTTATAGCCCTAAACAGGTTACTTCAGGTATACTTAACAGGCATTTAACTTCAGGTATTTAACAGGCATACTTCAGGTTATAACCTAAAGTTTTACAAAATTTAATAGTAATAATAATAGTGAAAACAAGATGGATAACCAACAACCAATCAGTGATTATCAGCTGATAGTGGTCGAGTAGTGTGATAAGAATGCAAGTATACTATAATATTAAAAATTAATATAGAATATGAATAAAAATGATAATAACACATATAAATAGGGAAGTTCAAATGAATTTATGCAAAAATTAAGGTTTACAGTGTGTTGAGGGATTTTGAGTGTGTTTGGGATGTCTCTTTTATGTTTAATTACTTGAAGTACCCTAATACCATTAATTGTCCTTTTACGTCTGTAAGTAATTGACCGAGCAAAGTGAGGTCTAAAGGTGCGTACAGATATACGTGCCACAAACTGTATTTTTACAGAAACGATAAGATACAGGTATAAAAAGCTTGGCATCAGCTGATTAAAAGTGAATTACTCATGTTCGTGGCACGTAAATCTGTACGCACCTCAAGATTCAAGTCGACTTATGGTATTTCTCTTAATGTTGATACCTCCCTCGCATTCGCTACCTTTCAGCCTGCCGCTCTGCTCTGCTCCCCACGCCATGCATCAACCAAATGAGTGGTTGACCCACCCGCCACCAGGGTGCGCCTAGGTCGCCGCCACCCGTTCCTGCATTTCTATTGGCCGAGCACCGCCGGCCAATAGCAGTGCAGGTGAACTCGGGGACTGTGAAAAAATGGGCTACTCAGCTACCCTCGATAGCACTTGCTCACTAGCAGCCTTCCACTGAAGAGCCAGAAGAGACCATCAGCCGAGACCACTACCAGAGCCACTACCAGCCGAGACCACTACCGAGGACCAGGAGCAGAGCAGCGAGCAGGCCAATGAGGGAACCACGGCGAGACTAACCGCAACCTGAGGTGTCTTCCTTGTCTACTACCCAGCCGATGCCTAGGAGGAACCGAGCCGGCCGCCGAATCCAGAAGAGGAGGGCCCTACGTCGGCTTCGCCAGGTGGAGGAGAGGCTGAGGCTGTACACCGCCGCGCCAGCTGCGCCCCAAGACTTAGCGCCCCAGCCTAACAACTGGTGCGCGGTTCTGGATGCATGGGTTGGGTGCCGAACCGACATCGGAGTGTGTGCAGTGGAAGCCTACGACCCTGCCTGCCTGGGGTTTGACCGAAGGCCCCTTCTAAACGAGGAAGTGGTCGAGGAGGTCCTCCCGGTGGAGATTTGTCATGACCTCTGGCTAGTAGATCACCCAGTCAGCCCTCTCCATAGCCCAGGTAAACCAGAGTGGAGACTGCGAACCATTGACTTGAGCCCCTGCCGGCCTGCTCTCGCACCAGACGGACCTGCCCGGGACCCTCGTGCGGCGTGGATCGCGCCAGTCGACGACTACTAAACATCTAGCCTGCCTTGGTCCCTTTTAGGGCCACCAGCAACAATCTTGGTCCTTTTCAGGGCCACCAGCAACAAACTTGGCCCTTTCCAGGGCCACCAAAAGCCATTTTTTTAGACAGTGGTAACAAACCCCTCGCTCGACCCGACTGACTAGCCAATGATGAACGAGCCACACCTTCCGCCATATCAATTATTGGCGCCTGCCAACATGGGCCCACTCACTGTATGGAGATACAGTAACCCGTTACCACTGTCAAAACTTTTTTTTCAAACAAAATGCCAATCTAAATTTTCAACTAAATGTATGTCTAAATTTTCATCTAAATGTATGTCTTGAATTTTTCACACAAAAAATTCAAACTTATTTTCTTTCAACAAAATGTGTCTCTGAATCTTTCAATTCAGAATACCTGTCTGGGAACAGGCAATTTCCCAGTAGCGCCCATAACACCTGAACATGGTAGCGACTAGAACCGGAGCCAGAGACAGTGGAGATATGACCACCGAAGATTCGATGCAGTCAACCAGCCAGCACACCGAGTCTACATTCGCCGGCTGGCCTGCACAGACCACTGGTCAAACCGACAGCAGCACGATGCAGCCGCCCGCTTCCACCAGCGAAACCGGGGCAACGCAGCCACCCGCCTTCACCAGCGAGCCCGCTCGACCAACCACCCTGCAGCCCAGCGCGCTGACCGTCAACCTGCCTGCTCCACCATCAACCTCTAGTCACGCCACTACCGCAACCAGCAACATGGCCAACTTACCGGCTCCAGCCGTCAGCTACACCGGCAACCTCAGCCAGCTGACCAGCATAGCGACCCTGCTACCGTTCTTCCGCGGCAAGCTCCATGAAGACCCCATCACCTTCATGCGACAGTGCACCGAGCTGCTACAGGGTCACCACATTCCCAGCTTTACCTGGGTCATGCTTCTAAAAGCACAACTACAAGACGACGCCGCCGCCTGGTGGAGAGACTACGGAGAATTTGTCACCACCTGGGAACACTTCCGTGACCGACTTCAGGCCCGTTTCTCGGGAGCCCATAAAATCGCAGCCGCTCACACGGAATTTTATGGCACCACCCACAAACCGAACCAGCCAGTGGAGCGATTCATCCGTCAGAAGCTCCAACTACAGCAGCGCTTAGGAACCAACCTGGCTGAAGACGAGGTGATCGCCCTGCTCATCAGTCAGCTGAGTTCCGAGCTTCGCACCCTAGTTCGAGCTGCTCGTCCCACGAACTATGAAGAGCTGATCATGATCGCCAATGACCTGGAAACTGACCTCAACAGTCGACCAAAATAAAAGCCGCCTCAACCTATGGCACCCGCAGGGCCACCCCATCGAGAGCCGCCGCCGAGGTTCAACTACAACCAGCTTCCTCAGTGTCATTACTGCCCAGCCAAGCATTTTCATTGCGACTGCCCAGAACTCGCGAAGAAACGGCAGGGAAACGGCGATACTGGAGAGACTCGGACTCCACCCCTCCAGCACGGAAAGTAGGAGTCCACTACACTAACGATGAGGTGCAAGACCCGCAGCGCCAGCCTTGCAGGTCACCACCCCAACTACAAGCGATAACCGTCACCAAACCGGCCAGCCAGTCATTCCTTGGTCATGCCACCGTGGATCCTGCCAGCGTCACCAAGCCTCCTTCCAACGTCACCGAAGACCCCTCGCTCTTCTTGGCTGATGGAGACTCTCCACGGTACCTAGCAGCCGCACCTCCACGGGCTATCAAGAATGACCCAGTACCAGTCGTCACCCAGGTCACCATCTCACAACAGCAACACAACAGCGTCTGGCACACCCTTGCGCGTCAACCACCCAGCCGTCACTCATGACCATCTCACTCACAATGGATCGACCGCCTACCCGTCACGCCACCGTAGACCCTGCTAGCATCGCTAAGTCTCCTTCCAATGTCACCGAAGACCCCTTGCTCTTCCCGGCTGACAGAGACTCTCCACAGCACCCAGCAGCCGCGCCTCTACTGGCCCGCGAGAGGACAGCATCACCAGCCGACGATGAGCGCGTCATCGACCACCAGCCTGGGGAGGAACATGCAACTGTGACCCACACGCACCCGCCACCTACCGGGATCGCTGTCATGGACGGAGTCACCAACACTGCCCTCGCCGCAGTCGACGACCAGGTCACCAACGCTGACCCAGCCGCATTCAGCCACCAGGTCACCAACACTGCCCCAGCCGCAGTCAGCCACCAGGTCACCAACACTGACCCAGCCGCCGTCAACCAGCCGGTCACCAACACTGCCCCAGCCGCAGTCAGCCACCAGGTCACCAACACTGCCCTGGCCGCAGTCACCGACAAGGTCACCAACACTGCCGCCCCAGTAGTCAACAACCACATCACCAGCCCTCCGCCCAGCCAAGCACCGAACCTAGCCGTGATCCAGATAGACGGACAGACTCTACCCCGGATCCCTGTCATCCTCGCGGGTAAACAACTACACGCTCTACTCGATTCAGCCGCAACGCACAACTTCGTGAGAGCTGCCCACCTCGACCACGGTACACGGATCCAACCGCTGAAGCTACCTGTACTGCTGGCCAACCGTCCCACTAGCTGCGAAACGGCCATACAAGGACATCTGGAACTCCAGATCCAACAGCACATTCAAAATATTCCCTTCCTAGGTCTACCTGACCTACGCGAAGACATCATCTTGGGACGACCATGGTTTCGGGAGAATAAGGCAGTGCTTGACTTTGAGCAAGACAGGCTGATCTACAGCAAGACGCAGCGAGACACGATCTTCTGGATAGCGCAACCACCAGTCTCAGTAGAGATGGACACTCACCTGGTTGACAAGTTACTAGAAGACACACCCAGCGACCAGCACCGACAGTTAACAGTATTACTGCACAACACGCGAAATTGTTCATGGAGCAGATGCCACCCTTCATCACCACGGCCGCCACCATGACAATTCAACTCAACAGCTCAGAAATACGCAGCCAGCGGCCTTACCGATACTCACGGGAGAAACTGCAAATTATTGAGTCTGAAGTTGCCGCCCTCAAGGAACGCAACCTGGTAGAAGCCAGTGATTCGCCTTACAACTCTCCAATCGTCATTGTCCCAAAGAAGGACGGCACATCACGGTTCTGCATCGATTACCGATGGCTGAATTCCATCACCATTCCAGCCACGGCACCGCAGATGACCCTACAGGACGTCATTCAAAGCCTGGGAACTTCAAAAATATTCAGCTCACTCGACCTACGGATGGGATACTGGCAGGTACCACTCACACCCCAGTCTCGACCTTACACGGCCTTCACCACTCCCTATGGCAAAAAGCTACAATTTAAGGTCATGCCTTTCGGCCTACGAAATGCACCCAGCTGCTTCCAATCCATAATGAACAAGGTACTGAGTGGATACGTCGACAAGTTCTGCTACGCTTATCTCGACGACATCATTGTGTACTCGGATACCTGGGAAGAACACTTACTCCACTTAGCCAAAGTGTTTGAACGGTTAAATCTATACAATCTCTCTGTCTCAGCAGCAAAATGCCAGATCGGCCGCAAGCAACTTGAATACCTCGGTCACATAATCACCTCCGAGGGCAACCAAGCAAAACCGCAGGCTATCCTAGCTGTGACTTCTGCCCAACCACCCACCACCAGAAAGAAACTGCAAGAATTTCTCAGAGTAGTCGGCTGGCTACGAGAATTTTTACCCAATGCCGCTGACGTTTGTGCGCCTCTGTCTGAGCTACTTAGCACGAAGACGCAATGGAAATGGTCACCAACAGAAGAGACAGCTTTCCGCTGCCTACAAGCATTGACCGCCAACATCCAACCACTCTGTCGACCAGATTTCTCCAAGACCATCATCCTACAGACAGACGCCAGCAAGGTCGGTATAGGGGCTGTCCTATACCAAGGAATCAACAATGACTGTAAGGTGATCGCATACGCCAGTGCCAAGCTGAACCACACGGAACAACAGTATCACAGTAATGAACAAGAGTGCCTTGCGGTTGTCTGGGCAATAAAGCGATATCGCCCTTACCTGGAAGGCAGGCCATTCATACTCTGTACCGACAATAAGGTGATTACCTGGTTACAAACTGCAAAGGACAGCCGCGCCAAACTCACTCGATGGGCCCTGCTCCTACAAGAATTTGACTTCACCCTAGAACACTGCCCAGGTAAAGAGAATCAGTTCACCGACACACTGTCACAGCAACCCGACAACGAGAAAGTTGAGGAGACCAGTCAACAACTAGAACGAACCATGCCTCCCGACATCCTGCCAGTCACCAGTGAACCCACTACGCTAGCAAGCATTGCAACCGAAACTGAACTGTTAGAAAAGATTCGGAAAGCACAGGCCACAGACGACCAGATCAACGCGCAGGTGCAACGATGGATGGAGATCGAACCCCGACCGTTGGAGGATCAACCGGGAACTGATCAAGTATTCCTCACCAGTTACCGCCTACACAACCGACTCTGGGAGAAGAAGACACGCGACGGTTGGCGAATAGTCATACCGCCCAACTTTCGCACCTGGCTACTGTTCAGCTATCACGACGATGATCTAATGGGACATCCAGGCTACGCCGAAACCTACCAAAACATCGCTACATACTACACTTGGCCCCGTATGAAGGCGCAGATAACCGTGTACGTACAAAATTGCCTGCTGTGTAGCTGCTCAAAAGCGTACAACCGGAATCACGAACCTACGCAATGACCGCGACGGTCTACTAGACCATGGGAAACTGTATGTCTCGATCTGATGGGCCCCTACCCACTCTCCAAGCGAAGAAATCGATTCATATTGGTCATCACTGATTCTTTCTCCAGGTGGATAGAAGCCTACCCACTGCCTTACGGCGACGCCAACACAATTGACCGCACGATGGATATGCACCTGTTTCCCAGATGGGGATACCCAAAAATCCTACTCTCTGACAATGGCACTCAGTTTACGGGGGAAACTATGGAACGAACTCTGCCTCAAATGGGGAGTCTTACACTACACCACGCCAATTTATCACCCCCGAGCCAACCCTACCGAGAGAAGGAACCAGGAACTCAAGAAGGGACTACGGATCCGCCTACAAGAACAACACCAAGAATGGGAGAACCAACTACCATCTGTGCTATTCACCCTGCGAAATCGACAGAACACAGCAACAAGATACAGCCCCAGTCAAATCCTGTTTGGCCAAACCCTTCCACGGATGGAGCCACTGGCCCGAAAATCAACTTGAACCGCACAAAGACCATATTACCCAGTGTCTACACATGCTAACCGCAATCCAACGCAAAGCCGTGTTGAACCAAGAAAATTATCTCAATAGGAAGGGAGACCCGATAGCCAAGACACAGCCTCGTTACCAGATCAGCGACCAGGTGCTCACACGGAATCATCAACTCTCAAACAAGGCTCAGAAATTCCACGAGGGCCTAGCACCCAGATGGAAGGGACCATATACGGTCGCCCACAACCAAGGAGCTGTCTACTGGATCACCCGTGACAACGAGACCATCAAGGTGTACGAGACTCAACTACGCCCGGCTCCAACCACCGACCAGTAACATCTCTTGGAATAACAACCCACCTGTTGGGGGAGACCCTTCTGGTCTTATTTCTGTAATTATTGACCACAAACCCACCTGTTGGGGGAGACCCTTCTGGTCTCACTTCTGTAAAATTATCGCCCAATGGCACTTTTGTATATTTTGTAAACATTGTATCTTGTTTTTGCAATCAATAATCTCGCCGTGGCTACCTCAAACGGCGTGGTATCGCGCCAGTCGACGACTACTAAACATCTAGCCTGCCTTGGTCCCTTTTAGGGCCACCAGCAACAATCATGGTCACTTTTCAGGGCCACCAGCAACAAACTTGGCCCTTTTCAGGGCCACCAAAAGCCATTTTTTTAGACAGTGGTAACAAACCCCTTGCTCGACCCGACTGACTAGCCCAATTGATGAACGAGCCACACCTTCCGCCATATCAATGTTTAAATGTATATAGGCCTATGCATTTACGGCGAAACGCGGTAATAGATTTTCGAGAAATTTGACAGGTATGTTCCTTTTTAAATTACGCGTCGACGTATATACAAGGTTTTTGGAAATTTTGCATTTCATGGATAATATAAAAGGAAAAAGGAGCCTCCTTCATACGCCAATATTAGAGTAAAAATCAGACTATAGAATTATTCATCATAAATCAGCTGTTTAGTGTGGCGAAACTGTTGTCAAAAACGGTTTTTCGCGATTTTCTCGAAAACGGCTCCAACGATTTTGATTAAAGTTGTACCTAAAATAGTCATCGATAAGCTATCTATTAGGTAAAAGATTCTATTAAAATTTAATGATTCACTATGAAGAGATAGCAGACCTCGTGTGTCTCCAGCGTGTCTCATCTTGTAAACATTTCATTGGCGGATGCAGAAGTGTGGTTCAGGGCTAATGGTTATCTTTTAAATGAGAGGAAAACTGAAAATGTTATCTTTAGTTTGAGACCTTATGATAATGAACTCATTGAACACGGTGTAGTTAATAATGTAAAGTTCTTGGGTGTTCATGTTGATCATCAGCTGACATGGGGGAAACATATCGATTATCTGAATACGAGGCTTTCAAGAGTGGTGTATCTTATAGGACGTCTGAGAAATTGTGTTACAACAAACTGTGTAAGAATGGCTTATTTCGCCTTTTTTCAGTCGTTATCAAATACTGCTTACTTTTATGGGTAACTCTGCTAGGGTTGACGAAATACTCAAGTTACAAAAAAAGGTTGTAAGGATTATGAGCAGTGCAAAGTATTTGGATCATTGCAAGCCTTTATTCGTTAAACTGGAGATAAAAAAACTATTATTAATCTGTACATTTTTGAATTAGCTGTATACTCTTTGAAAAAAATGCCTTACATTACTCTTAATTATGATACCCACTATAATAATAATACCAGGTGATCAAAATGTCTCTCCGTAGCAGCTGCTTGGTGGCATAGCTTATTGTGTTCTGTTTAGAAACCCATTTGACAAGTGATTGAATGATTGAATTGAATTGAATGACAGCCTTTATTTTTCCTAGAGAGCAAAGTTAGGGCACAGTCGGCCCTCTATCTCACACTTAACTCTCTACTACACAAGATAACAGTACAAGCTATATGCTTGAGTGTTTTTTGTATATATTTCACTCCGGAGGGACTTTTTGATCACTCTGTATGTGTCTGGGTGATCATAATATTCTTTTCTAGAAAATGTATAAAAATATTGTTACAAGAGTGTAACGTATACTTTATTATGGCTTGAGAACAATTTTGATTGGGTTTCAAACTAAAAGATTGGTGTTTGTTGTTGGTATAGCGCGCAACCGAACAACATCGACTACTATGGAAACACGCACTGCATAGTGTGGCATGATGGGAGGGTCCTGTGGGTTCCCCCCGCTCTCCTCTCCGTCTACTGTGACTTTGACTTCACCTACTGGCCCTACGACACGCAGAGCTGCGACCTGCTATTCGGGTCGTGGACCTACTCTGGCAATGAGATTAACCTCACCACCTTCGCCAAGGTAACTCAATCAAATCACCTACGCCAAGGTGACTCAATCAAATCGACTCACAATAAATAGACTATTCTATAGTTCTGTAATAACTGTATAGAAATTCTCTTTTTTGGAGAATCACTGTGATTAAGGTCTCTTTGAGACCTCTTCACTTTCACAACAATTGAAAAAAACACGAAATAATTTGTATACATCATAAAAATATAAAAAGAATCAAATGGCTCACAAGACTCACGTCTGATCGTGAGCCTTAGGCCCCTTTCATGTGTACCACACAATGGGTGTTTACATTTAAAATATTCGAGTTACAAGCCCTAATTTACCCCCTTATGAGGGTTGAAATTCAGTTGTATGTCAAAAGGTAGAGTATGTGACCAATAACTTATCCTGAAAGTTACAGTATTATAGTCTCCAACTTATTGAAGGGTTCCCATACACATGACTCACTCTGTATAGCCTATTAGTGTTTCATGTAATCGAATTGAATTTCAGGCAGTTGAAACTTCAGGAGACATGGCGGGAGAATGGGAGATGGTTAAAGCCGACAAAAAATTGGAGACCCTCACGTACCCTTGCTGTCCGGAGCCATATTACAGACTGGACTATTCCATCACTGTGAAAAGGAGGAGTACCGCCCATCATACTATACTCATCATTCCAGTCATAAGTGAGTTTTGTCAATTAATTATTGTTTTCATTGATTATTTTACAAATTCATCAGCTTTAAACATTGAGAAATGAGACGAATATATGGGAATTTTGAAATCCGAAAATCTACAGAAGATTATCAATCAATCAGAGATTACTATTAATGATAAATGAATAAAAATGAAAATGAAACATATAAATTGGGAAGTTCAAATGAATTTATGCAAAATTTAAAGTTTAGATATCGTGTACAGACACACACACACACACACACACAACACACACACACACACACACACACCACACACACACACACACACCACACACACACACACCACACACACACACACACACACACACACAGACCAATACCCAAAACCACTTTTTCGGACTCAGGGGACCTTGAAACGTATAGAAATGTAGAAATTGGGGTACCTTAATTTTTTTCGGAAAGCAATACTTTCCTTACCTATGATAATAGGACAAGGAAAGTAAAAATGACCCTGTCTAAATTTACATAATTGGGCTACAATAAGGTAACATTAAAATAGGAAAATCTAAAATATAAAGTCCATATCTAATGAAAATCACAAGTCAATTTAATTAATTCAATTAAATAGTCGATAATTCCAATATTTCCAATATATTTTATTCATTTATTATTATAGTTTGAAAAATTTACAATAAAGAAATGAACACAACATTTAGGAAACAATAACAGCTCCACCGCAGGTACTTTTTTAACTCAGTTTTAAACTTTTTTAATTTTCTTTTGAAATGTGAGAGACAGATTAGTAGACTAGATACCTTGATATACAGCTAAGTCTTGTATAAAATATGGATAGATTTCAT
Source organism: Nilaparvata lugens (assembly GCF_014356525.2). NCBI lineage: Eukaryota > Metazoa > Arthropoda > Insecta > Hemiptera > Delphacidae > Nilaparvata > Nilaparvata lugens. The sequence goes on along the minus strand of NC_052508.1, from coordinate 71,883,547 downwards.
GACCAAGGTTTATCATTATTATTAAACGAAAATCCAAATTAAATGCTGTAATTCACCCCGAAGACTTCTGCTACTGCAAATATTGACAACAGGGTAAACAGCTAGATGGAATTTCGATGAGCGCTACTATTCAAAAACTATTTGTCAACCCGGGAATCGAACCCAGTACCTCCTAATTGCCGGTCAGGAATGCTTACCCTTACACCAAACTGACAATCTCTGGATAGCAGCGCTCACTTCATACGAAGCCATATATAGAGGCCAGCCAGTCTCTACAGCAAGGTTAATCTTGAAATGAAAGTTAAATTTAATTTGATGGATACGAGCAACCGTTGTCCTGTAAACAAGGGATCCAAGTCACTTGGACCCCTTGTTTAATTATATAAACAGCTGTTTGAAAATGTATTTTTAAAATTTTACATCAGATATCAGCACTGATTAGACTTACGCTTATACCTCTTGTATAATAGATTTTTACCACTTTCAGCTATCGATTACTGTAGCTAACTCAAAAAAATGAAAAATGTGACTTGGACCCCTTGTATTCTGACCCGCTCAATTTATGTCTCAGTATTAATTTTTTTAACGTTATCAGTATTTTGACTGAGTACTGATTAATTAATTTATTTATACATTGATACATACAATATCATTCTCATCTATGAATGATTGGGAAAGGAACAACCAGGCTTAAAGCCCAAAACTGTTCCTTTCCCAAATTTTGATAGAAATTGTCCAAAAATAGGTTATGTTAATCACTTCATAAGTTAAATGACTGTTTTCTGTTTCAGTATCAATTTTTTCAACATTGTCAGTATTTTGGCTGGCGCCTACTGCGAAGGAAAAATTCATACTTTCAGGAGTGACAGCTATTGTATCAACTTTGTACCTCCTCTATTTTGCGCAGAAGCTTCCAACAGTCTCCGCCAATACACCTATCATTGGTAAGTGATCATTTATCTATAAAAATCATTAAATCATTTCATTATCATCAAACCATTAATTCATTTTATCTATAGTAAATTCATTGGTAAGTGATCATTTATCTATAATCATTTTATTCCGAAGTGAAAAGTGTAAATTTTAAGTATTGTGCTCACTATAACTTTAGTATCCGGTTTCCCATTAGGGAACTTTGGACTATATACGGCGAGGTGGAACTACCCTATGCTTGGGTCTCCCCACCATTCAAAGCCATACGCTAATAATAGTAATCTATGAAAATCATTGAATAATTTCATTGTCAAATTAATCATGAATTCATTTTAATCTATAGTAAAATCATTGGTAAGTGATTATTTATCTAAAAACACTCCACTTGAATGGGCTACTTTTTTACAAATTAATAAAACAATATTGAAACTTGAAGTACTCTTTATTATTTAAAATATTACAACGACTAGTTTCAACCAAACTCAGGTCATTTTCAAGTTGAAATGTGGAAAATAAATTTAATTTTCCACATTTGAACTTGAAAATGACCTGAGGTCGATTATTTCATCATTATCATCCACGGCTCTACAATCCAAAACGGATCTTGGCCTCCTCCAGCAATCGCCTCCATTCTACTCTGTCCATGTCAGCTCGTCTCCAATTTCTTACACCAAGCCTCCTTGCATCTTCAGTGACTGAGTCCATCCATCTCAGTCTTGGTCGACCAGGGCGTCTTCTTCCTTCCATGTTGTAATTCATGATTCTTTTAGCCGGATATGAGTCATCAGCTCTTTCAACATGGCCTGCCCACCTGAGTCTCCCTACTCTGATAATAGCCAGAGCATTGGTGTGGCCGTACATATCATACAGATCCCTATTCTTTCTTCTGTGCCACACTCCATCAATTTGCACATCACCAAAAATTCGGCGTAGAATCTTCCGTTCGAAAATGTTGATCATATTCTCATCCTGTTTTGTCAGGGCCCATGCCTCACTGGCATAGGTCAGCACAGGCAGAATCAGTGTGCGGTAGATTCTTTTCTTCGTCTCTCGGCTCAAATTTCTTGATCGGATGAGGTCGATTATTTATCTATATAAAAAAATAGTTTGAAATCATAACTTTTTCAATTGAATTTCAATATATACTACTAGGGCCCGGTTGCAACCAGAAGCCTGTTCAATTTCAACTGTAATTAAATTCCATGAAACCCAATTAAAAACGCCTACTTTGATTGGTTCTCATGACATTTTATTTATAATAGAATTCAACAGGCTTTTGTGCAACCGGGCTCTAGTATTTAAATATCTATTTCATACATAGGCTACAGTAATCAATACAAGAGTAATTGAAATTGAAATTATATTATTTATTCTTCTTCTTAAGAAATACCAACAATACAGAATATACATATACAAAACTTGAAGAAGGTTCCTCACATGGCCAAAGCCTGTGTGCGAGGATCGAGAATAGGTACTGAAATATCCCAACTAATTCACCAACTCCATTTTTACTTTCCTTGCCCTATTACCATAGGTAAGGAAAGTATTGCTTTCCGAAAAAAATTAAGGTAGGCCTACCCCAATTTCTAAATTTCTATACGTTTCAAGGTCCCCTGAGTCCAAAAAAGTGGTTTTTGGGTATCGGTCTGTATGTGTGTGTGTGTGTGTGTTGTGTGTGTGTGTGTGTGTGTGGTGTGTGTGTGTGGTGTGTGTGTGTGTGTGTGTGGTGTGTGTGTGTGTGTGTGTGTGTGTGGTGTGTGTGTGTGTGGTGTGTGTGTGTGTGTGTGTGGTGTGTGTGTGTGTGTGTGTGTGTGTGTGTGTGTATGAGTGTATGTGCGTCTGTGTACACGATATCTCATGTCCCAATTAACGGAATGACTTGAAATTTGGAACTTAAGGTCCTTACAGTATAAGGATCCGACACGAAAAATTTCGATCAAATGCAATTCAAGATGGCGGCTAAAGTGACGAAAATGTTGTCAAAAACAGGGTTTTTCGCGATTTTCTCGAAAACGACTCCAACGATTTTGATCAAATTTATACCCAAAATAGTCATTAATAAGTTGTATCAACTGCCACAGGTCCCATATCTGTAAAAATTTCAGGAGCTCCGCCTCATCTATGCAAAGTTTGATTTTAGATTCCCAATTATCAGGCTTAAGATACAATTTAAAAAAAAATCAAGTGGAAAATATTGAGCATGAAAATCTCTACAATTAATGTTCAGTAACATTTTCACCTAAAATTGAAAATAAGCTCGAAATTCGAGAAAATGTGATTGTTCAATTGCAAACTGTTGGCAACTGTTGATTCTATTAAATCATTCACTATGAAGAGATAGCACACATCGTGTGTCTCCACCGTTGTTATCCTGTCACCAGCTGGCTCAAATCTTTGAATAGTAGACTCTTATGCGCGTGAACACTAGCGTCACGTGATCAATTTTCATAACGGCAAGGAAAGTACCTAGTGTGAGTGCGCCATACCAGATTTTTATAATTGAATATTTCAAAGAGTACTCACCAACTACCTACACTGAGATTAAATTTGAACAGTGAGCATACCTTATTGGAAAAAAATCAACACTAACTTACTAGTCATCAAACTAATGTTGACAGCTCAAAGCTTTTTCATTATTAGTAGTTTCTGTTCGAACATTTCAATAAAAAATCAGAGAGCTGAATATTATTTCTATTCAATATGTATAATTTTGTAATACAGGAATATTATCATAGCCACCTCTAATACAAGGCCCCGGCCTACGATATTGCAACGTCGCAGCGCAGGCCTAGAATGTAATACATGATTGGTGAAGAAGATCAGCTGGTATTTTTAAAAATCTTTTTCACCAATCATGTATTAGATTCTAGGCCTAAGCTGCGACGTTGCAATATCGTAGGCCGGGGCCTTGTACTAGAGGTGGCTATGATATTAAGGTGCGTACAGACTTTCGCTCTGCTCCGCAACCGAACGTCACTCCGGCAGAGCGATTGATGATCGACCGGGGAGCAACAATGGTTCGACCGGGGAACGCGAGAAGATCTAACATCTTCCATAACGTTCATGATGGGTGCGTGGGCGGTGCGACTGTGGTTCGATGGTGGAACGAGGGCGGTACGAGGGAGGAGCGTGCTCGGTGCTGGTTGGAAGCGCGAATATGTGTACGCAGCTTTATGCACTACGTCGACCGGGGTGACTTTGTCTACTCCGGGGTTACTTTGTCCCACCTCGCGGAAAAATATTCAAATCAGTTTATCTTCGATCTCTAAAATAAGTACTAAATCTAGATCTAGATTTGAATCTCGATGTACATCTAATCTCTAAATCTAGATCTAAAGATTTAGAGATCTAAAACTAGATCTCTGAAATAAATAAAAAAATTGTTTTTTTTTTTAATTATAATGGATAGAGCTACCTTTCTCGCTTTGCTCTGTTGCCAGATCGTCTTTTAACAACGTAGAACTAATAATTAATTAACAAAATATTTCATTTTAATTTTGTAAATTCATTATGAAATTATAGAAAAATATTTTTTCTAGCTTAATAAAATAGAATTGATTATTTTAAACGAGAATAGATGACAGCTGTCATCCGAAATCGATGTTCAACATTGATAGCCATAGCCCTGATTATTATCGAGGTTTTACAATCGATATCTTGTCGAATGTCGATATATTAGTTGAATTATCGACATAAAACCTAACTACTTGCTTCATCTTATGATTTCGTTGTCGGAAAACATCCTATTAGGAAACGTTTTTCTAAAAGACTTATGATATCGTTTAGTACATATTATTTTGGTTTTTTAATTATATTTCAATTGGTATTTCTATAATATCTATAGTTGAACTGGTTATGGCTCTGTTACTGGTTAAATACAACGAGGTCTTAGGCTAAACTTGGGGTGACTTTGTCCCAGTATAAAAGTTGTGATATTATGCAGGATATGATGAAAATACAATTCAAAATAAAATAAATATCATGTATTCTACCTTATAAAACAAAATATTCACCTTGCTTGAGATTAATACGATCTTAATATTTATTTTTAGCTGATTCTGCAGCTGGAGCCAACATGCTTTTTTCAAAAAATAATTTATGATTTTTTGAAGTGAAATTCATTTGTTTTCAATGTCATTGTTCATTTTAAAGTTTAACAGTTGGTTTCACTTTGTCTAACTCTTGAAAATGAACCTTTTTCCATAAATGTTTCAAAGTGAGACAAAGTCGCCCCAACCCCTGGTTGACATTGTCTCTTAATTTCAAAAAAATATATCTTCGTTGATGTGGAGAAAATAATGTGAACTTTTTTTAATGAAAAATACTCTTGAAACATTGTAGAATACAATAATAGTTATTTGTGCAACTAGTGCGCAAAGTGACAGTTTGCTGCACCGAAAGAAACGCACACGCCCGAGCCGTAGGCGAGGGCGGAATGTTTTCTTGACTGAAGCAGAGGAACTTTGCGCACGTATTTCACATTAAATTTTTCCTACAGTTACCATTGAATATGAAAAGTGGGTAATTATGAGTTAAATTCCCTGAAATCCATCAAATGTTTTTCTGTGTAATTTTATTATTAATAAAAACCTTGATTTATTTAAAATTGAATAATAATGTAGTGAATGAATGAAGGCGGCACTCATGTGGTGGCTGTCGCTGTCATCGTTGTCCACTGCCCCCCATATTAATTATAACATGCACCACAGTCAGTGTTACCAACTTAATTTGATTTTTCTGCACTGGTGTTCCATATAACCTACCAACTATTTTGCATTGTCATGCTGCAAATCTGGAGTACGCAAAGTATTACTTTGCGCACTAGAGCGGAAAAGTGATTCTTTGCGGCCTGCAATCAGTGCACAAATGGTCACTTTTCAAGGTATCTGTAGGAAAAAATATTGCAAGAGATTTGTTGCAACTCAAATATTGATTGCAAGCGATTTAAAATTTCAACTCCCCACAATTATTGTGACAAAGTCACCCCGGTTCACTGGTATTTTTAAATACTATAGTAATAGCAGTAAGCTCTAAATTGAATTAGAGTGTTTCTTTTCCAGTGAAATTTCACGCCTACAATCTAATTCTGGTAGCGATTTCGATGATAGTGTCAGTGTGTACTTTCAATCTGAGCCAGCACTCCAGCAGAACTCCCCTGCCCTGGTTTGTGACTAAAGCACTGACAGGAAAACCAGGAACTTTACTCTGCCTTCCTACACTCAAGGTAAACGTTTTACAATGTCTCTCAAAATATTATAATACTGGAGTTTATCGTACAAATAGCTGACATCTCAGTTAAGGGAATAGACAATTCGTATAGTAAAGTAGAGAACTGGCTTAAATTCACTCCTAATCTAGAGTTATAAGCATTTGAAGATGAGTGATTTCTCTGATCTGTGAGTGGAGGAATATAGGATGGGCCATATGAATAAAGTTGAGCATTTGCTTATACTTCTAAAATATGGAGCATTTGCTTCATTTTCTATGAATAAACGTGAGTAAAACCTTTTGCTCATGCTCATCAAAAAATAGTTTGAGCATTTGCTCAAAAGTGAAAGCTTATACTCAATGAATAAACTAGAGCATTTGCTCGACTTTTGAAGCAAATGCTTCAAAAAAGGTGAGTCTAGTCTAGAGCAGCCTTTTGTTCATAGTAAAATGGCTCAACTAATTTGTATGAGGGAGAGAAAACTATACCAGATACGATCACAACCAATAGTTGAGAACTATAAAACTCTTTTTAGATTCAACCATGATATATATTTTCATTATTCCTACAAAAGATAGCTACCTGATATCAAGATAGCCATCACAAAATAGGAAATAGGCATTTAAGAAGATGAGAGTGTAGACGATTATAAGAAGGCTGGCTATTGATATTATAAGAATATGCTGAAGATTATTATAGAGATGACATTTTTTCACGCTATTATTTCAAAATTCTAAACTTAACTAACCTAAAACTCTATTCATAAATAGAAAACAGAGCAGACGACGCAAACCTTGATGAAAACCTTGAATGATGAAATTTGAGTAAACAACTTCGAGTGAATCAGCTCAAAAGAATTGGAGAACTTTCAATAATGATTCATAATTTAGAGTTTTTACTTTACAATGATCAACATCAAAAAACAATGATCAAAATACGTTCAACATCTACAAATCTTGAAGAAGGGTCTTGTGGATTCAAGTTTAATAAGCCCGGTTGCACAAAAGCCAACTAAATTTTATCCATGATCAACTTCACGAGAACCATTCAGAAAAGCCTTCTTTTCAAAAACGCCTTCTCTAATTGGTTTTCGTGGAATTAATCACAGTTAAAATTTAACTGGCTTTTGTGCAACCGGCACCAAGTGTCTTACTTTTACAATAATCTTTATAATCTGAGTGTCGTATTTCACAATAATCTCAAGAATTATTGTTCTTTTTATTTGCATTTTCAGCGATCTTACCAGTCGGACAATTTTTTGGACGGGAATTCAGAAGAGATGCAAGACTGCAGTGTGGAGCAAGAGAGAAGGCCGCAAGAGAAAAGAAAGAAGCCCGTCACAGACTGGTATCTGCTAGCAGTCGCCGTTGATAGGATTACGTTCTTCATTTATATTTTGTTATTTATATTCCTCATTGTTGTCTTAATTTTGTAAGATTGAGATCTCAAAGACTGGTTCAAATTTACCAAAACTTTTGTGTTCGATTGGATAGACATTCAATTTGTATTAGATTAGAACAGATAGAACGTTTTCTAGATAACATCCAATGGTATGATGCTGTACTAGATTTTTAAATAAATAGATGATTTTAATTTATGGTTGAATAATTGAGATTGAGTTAAAGACTTTTCTTCCTCTCAGTACAAATTGAAAGTAGTTTCGAATTCAATTACGATACAAATGACACTGATTTAATAACATTGGTAGATAAAATAATAAGGCAATCCTTGTGCTATTTTTACTTTCCTTGCCCTATTACCATAGGTAAGGAAAGTATTGCTTTCCAAAAAAATCTAAGGTACCCCAATTTCAAGTTTTCTATACGTTTCAAGGTCCCCTGAGTCCAAAAACATGATTTTTGGGTGTTCGTCTGTGTGTGTGGGTGTCTGTGAACACGATAACTCCATTCCTAATTAACCGATTGACTTGAAATTTTAAACTTAATGGCTAATGATAATGGCTAAAAAAACCATGTTTTTCACGGTTTTCTCGAAAACGGCTCTAACGATTTTCTTCAAATTTATACCATGGATAAGCTATTCATAAGCCCTATCAACTGACATGAGTCTCATTTCTGGGAAAATTGCAGGAGCTCCGTAATATTCCCGAGAAGAATGAATTTTGTTAAATTTCTATCACGGTTTTCTAAAAAATGACGACCGATTTTTTTCAAATTCATACCCTGTATAGTTATATATCAGCTCTATTAACTGGCATGAGTCTCCTCCCTGAGAAATTAACAGGGGGTCCACCCCAACCTTGAGAAATTTACTTTGTAACCTCCTTCTCGTGCGTGAGGTAGGTAGGTAGAGCAGTTTATTCAAAAGAACACATGTCGATACTCTATTTGTAGAACAGCTGTTTTGATAACTTTCAAAAAATCCTCAAATTTTATAATTCAAACAAAGGAAAATGTACTCTGAACACAATCACAATAGTATAATCATAGTTTTAATTATTTAGCTGCCAATCGGCATAATGTTATTCCCTAAATTATCCTCGTTAATGAGACTTGTAGATCAATGAGCAAGGAAAGTTGTGTGAGTGTACCACACCAGATTTTTATATATTCATTTATTTATTGTACAAAACACTATAATCTTGAGTTATAAGCATTTGAAGATGTGTGATTTCTCTGAAAGATTTTATGTTTGAGTGAATAACTCACCCTGTATTGTAGCGAAACGTCTCATATTATAGCACAACACTTGTTGTGTCAACCTCTATTCATAGCCCGAATATCAACCAAATCTGGGAGATTTGCATTTTTCATGAAATTTATGGACTTTTGCAAAAATAGTCAGAAATTAAAATCGCTCAAACTCTCAGGAATGATAGTACTTGCTATTTTTCTTTCAAATTTAGGTAATGACACATTCCAAAATAAGGCTAGTTTTTCACGTATACAATTCCTATAAAATTTTAGTTTAACATAAACATGGACAAGATTTTTTTAAAATACAGATTACTAACATTACTGTATTAAATGAATTAGAAATATTTCACTCAATTACCACTTAAAATGATACTAGTAGTTCTGTGAACAGTAGACCTCACGCAGTATTCTCATCTACAAGTACCTGATTGAAACTATAGACCTTACGGAAATACAGCAATAGACTGGCTTCTCCACACATCTGTGTAATCACTTGTCAGCTGATTTATGATGAATAATTCTATAGTCTGATTTTTACTCTAATATTGGCGTATGAAGGAGGCTCCTTTTTCCTTTTATATTATCTTTGAAATGCGAAATTTCCAAAAACTTTGAATATAAGTCGACGCGCAATTAAAAAAGGAACATACCTGTCAAATTTCATGAAAATCTATTACCGCGTTTCGCCGTAAATGCGCAACATATAAACATGCAAACATTTAAACATTAAGAGAAATGCCAAACCGTCGACTTGAATCTTAGACCTCACTTCGCTCGGTCAATAATATTGAGCTATTTGGGAAAATTTAAAACCATGGAAAAAACACAAACTTCTAAACACAATTTATGAGGTTTCTATATTTCAGTATAAATTGAAATCAGTTTCATCATTCATATTTAGAATGGTTGGTAATTTAGTTTGAGGGGAAATGTAATAAATTTATGAGGTTTCCATATTTCAGTAAAAATTGAAATTAGTTTCATCATTAATATTTAGAATTGTAGATAATTTAGTTTGAGGGGGATGTAATAATAGCATTGACATTATAGATAATAAGAGGCATCAATTAAAACAAATAAAAGGGGGGTTCCCACTGGATCAGTGAAAGCATCCGCTACTGTGAGAAAACCTCGCTACAAAGGGGTGGGGGGTGGTCTGAACTAGAAAATTTAAATTGCAAACGGTTATTGCTGAATAATTTTCATGAAAATTACAAATGTCCTTGAACTCGTCTAAGCCGGGAATTGTTTACTCTTTAATTAACCAAAAATAACCAACCAATTGTATTAATACTTTGTAAATAATTGTAGTATGCTTTTGTAATCAATTGACAGAAATACACCTTGGCAATAAAGCCTAGTTTACACATCGCCAATTGGCCAGACAGTTGTCTTTATCACGTGGTTGCGGAATGTCGGAGGCCGACGAGGTTAAACGAGAAGATGTTTATACGCGGCCAACTATTGGGACGTCAGTTGACAGCTAAACATGGCCGAGTTCTCGTCATCTGTTGTGACTGAACTGGTAAAACCAAGACAGCGCTACTGGCCTACTCCGTTCACACGGCGCCAATTGTCGCGACAACTGAGATTCCGAGTTGTGGGGGGCTCGCTGGGCCCAATTGACTGTCCACAGTCTACTCCCGGAGACAGTTGAGTTTCGGGCAAATTCTCGGGACAGTTGTCCTGAAGTGTTTATTGACCGAACGAAGTGAGGTCTAAGATTCAAGTCGACGGTTTGGCATTTCTCTTAATGTTTATATATATATTATATATATATATATATATATATATATATTTATATGTTGCGCATTTACGGCGAAACGCGGTAATAGATTTTCATGAAATTTGACAGGTATGTTCCTCTTTAAATTGCGCGTCGACGTATATACAAGGTTTTTGGAAATTTTGCATTTCAAGGATAATATAAAAGGAAAAAGGAGCCTCCTTCATACGCCAATATTAGAGTAAAAATCAGACTATAGAATTATTCATCATAAATCAGCTGACAAATGATTACACAGATGTGTAGAAGCCAGTCTATTACTGTATTTATATAAGGTCTATAGTTTCAATCAAAGACATTAAAGAGGTATGCATCTTTTAACTGGGTTTACACCAAAGTTATTAACAAATTGGTTATAACTTAATCCTTATAGATTCTATTAGATTGAACGGAAGTTAACAAACACATATGTTCATCATCATGTGTATGATAAGTTATGTTCAATCTAATAGAATCTAAGAGGATTGAGTTATTAACATTTTTTAATAAATTTGGTCTAATCGCAGCTTTAAGGTCTTTGGTTTCAATATTTTGTTTTGCAGTCATGGTATTATTATGCGTGCCCATCAGTATCAATTTTCTCACATTCGAAAAAAACTAATTTAATAGGTGAATAAAAATAAACAAATGAACTAAATAATGCTGGAGATATTATAATATTTTTGATTCTAAAAAATTAATTTTCATCAGATAGAAAGATCGTCACGGAACTGGATGAATTATATCATATGAAATACAAATTCAAACGTGAACTGAGTTATTAACGTTTAAACCAGTTGACATCTGGTACTTGTGGATGAGAATACTGCGAGGTCTACTGTTCACAAAACTACTAGTACGAAGACAATAATTTCATGGCAGTCGCTTGCCTTATGACAATTGTCTCGCCAATGGGCATCGTATAAACTAGGCTTAAGGCCGAAGCCACACCTGGCATGCAGCGTTCGGATCCGATCACGGAGGAAAATGGCCAAAAATGGTACAATGCTGATCTGCCCTACAAAAACCTTTCCACCCCACAAAAATACAAATATCGAAAATGATAGGGCCGGGGACAGGTGTGGCCCCAGTTCAATTGCAAACGTGTTTTTCTATCCAACAGTTGAACACACCTATTTACCACTGGCGAGTATAACAAGATGATCCTACATTCAATCATTTATTTGGACGATTATTACAACATTATTTAACAACAGGCTTTCAAAAATAACTATCATTATGACAGATTTATAACCTATGCCAAGTTGATAGACGCGAATGTTGCTCAAGTGTAAAAATTGAAGAATGAAGGCAATTTCAATAAAGCAAGCCATGTATGAGACACTCATCAATATTTAATATGGAATTTGATATTAACTGATAAGGGTTTACAAGTAAAAATGATTTCCAATACATATTATTCTTCCGAATATAGACAGTCCGTTTGGATGTGATAACCAGGTGAGTCCTGAAAAAGAATAAAATATCCAATATTTATTTCTGATTGAGCATTCCAAGATGAAGCTTTTTTCAGATTTTATTACATTAATTTATTCAAGACTACCGTACTTATTTACTTATCAGAAATTATTTACAAAAGTGCGTTATTAAACTCAAATACAGTACTGTATTCCTTATCACTCGTGAGACCTGACTCCCAAAAATAAAAGCGTCGAGAAAAGATACCATAGGAAGATATCCCATGGTATAGGTCGTTTATGATCCAAATTTCAGATTATTTGTTAACTCAAGCCTATTACTGTCGACTATGTGTATTATTACTGTTTTGTTGGGGTGAGAGTGTAAGAACGGCAAAATATGAGAGACTACCATCGTCACATAGCTTCACGAAAAATAACCACTATAGTGAGGTCCACATTATAATGGCAGTGTACGATTGACAATACTGTTACTGTCCTTTTCTATCATACAACAAAACAGATAGCACTATCTCTCTCTCGTTTTGCAATGTTGTCTATTTGCCAGAATATTTTGTATTTACTTTTGACAGTGACTGTACAAAACTGAACAAACAATTCGCCAATTTTTTTTCTTAATTCTATCAAAATACTTGAGTACACAAGTCATATAATTGATTTAAAATGTACTTTTGAAACAATGAAATAATTTTTAAACATTACCGTATGAGAAACACAAATTAAAATACCTGAAATGACATTTTAAAAGTTGATAACTAACTATCCCAATCTTCATCCATGCTTCAGTTAGCCTAACCGTATAGGTTAGACCTACTCGTACCGGTATAAATAATATTGAAAAGTTATTTCAGAATTAATCCATTGAAATTACTCATTTTTGAATAGGATTTCTATTTTTCTATTTTTTAAAAAAGAAATTTGGATAGAATACCTACCAAAAAACTCAATTTCTTTTGTTTTGAAATTCAGATTGTTGTATCACAGCTTTTTAAATTAGCCGCCATTTCAGGTTTGTATAAAAATAAAAATCTGATCTCAGTTATAAAATAGAATTTTTGAATCAAATTATGAAAAAATATATTTTCTTGATTATTTTAAATTGAATTGATTATTTTATCAAGGAAATGATAATTATTATTAGATTAAATTTAATGGGATGAATTGAGTAACAGCTGTGTACAGTCAGTGGCAGAATGTAGAGACTTGGCAATGTTTTTCTCCTATCTTTCTCCACTGCGATTATAACGTGGACCTCACTATAGGACTCTATAGGACTATTGGCTTGAGTTGACAGTGGAATTTGAACATAAACTATCTTTTCTCTATGATTTTATTCAATTAATCTATAGATTGGCCCTAAGGAAAAACCTCACGAAGTTTGACGGTCTATTTCGGAAGCACTCTGTAAAATGATGATTCAGGTACAGTCCAGATCCGGTAGCTTTGCCTATCGGCGGAGGGCCACTAGACAACCATACTGCCCTTTCAAAAAAATAAATTGAAAATATATCTCTCCATAAGTAACAGATGCTCTTCTGTATCTTCTCAAAAGCAACGTGATTCATGCGAAAAGATACACAAGGATCTTTTTGGAGTAACGTCCTTTTAGCACAACACAGCCTATCAGCTGATATTCGTTCAACATGCTCAATCCATTGGAACTCTCTCAATAGTGAAGGATCTCTGTGTGTAAGGAGCTTCATCTATCTAGGGATTTAAGGCACTATCACCTAGATTTACAAATTTAAGTGGTAGTGTCTAAGGTCTCTGAAGCCTGACGTTAATATTACCCCCCGAACCATACCTTGCTTATATGTCGTTTATATGCTTATATTGCCTCTTTACGTAGGCAAAGCTACGGGACGTGTAAACTGTACTATTAGCCCCCTGTGGGTGGGGGAGCTTTGAGTCGATCATCGTACTCAAGAATGTGTTGAAACCCAGAATTCACCCACAGTATCCATGCTTGTCGTAGGAGGCGACTAAAATAAACATCAAGGCAACTCCAGAAGTTGCCTTGCCTCCAAACCCACGGGATGTGCCCCATCAGGGCAGTTTCAGAGGGGCAAAAAGAAAAACCCAAGAGACCAGAGATGGGTGAAACTCCAGGCACAAATGTGGGTCAAGAGGCTGAGTCGAGGTTGGCCGGACGCCCTAGAGGCCGTTTGGCGTCCCCTCTCTCAGCGGAAGGACCTACAAAAAGGCCAGGAGTGGAACTCACGCAGGTCACGAGGACTAGGATTATCAGTCTGCAGAGACTGTCTAGCATATCACACTGGGTTGCGACAAGGATTGCAACCAGGTGATGAATGGAATATTAGTATAGGGAAAAACTGGTTCTTGTAAAGGACATAGGTATTGGTTTGCCTAACTTAAGCTCCGGTTGACGTGTGGGGTTCTTAGAGCCTTTGGATCCTTGAATTCAAAAACAATAAACAATAAAGTGTACTATATTGAAAGAAAAGGTACATCCTTAATTTGAATGAATGTATTTATGTGGCAAAAACAAAATACACACCTGGTGAATGAAGTTAGTGTGTAAATCAGTAGCGGCCGGAACGGCCTTCTCTTGAACGGTGCCTTTCACGGTCACGGTCGCGGTCACGATCGCGTTCTCTCTCCCGATCACGGCGGGGCGGTCTCGGAGACCGCGACTTCCGAGATCCCACCAAATCTCGGCTTCTGCTTCGAGATCTGTCAAGTTACAACATAAACTAGACATTACAAAGCTATTACATGGAGTAGTTTCCATTCTTATACAAATCAAATGAACTTTTATTTCGCCATAATAAACATAATATAATGAAGATAATAATAATTAATACAAAATAATTATTATTGGAGTGGCCGTAGTCGAGTGGATCAGATGCTGGCTTTATGATTCAGAGGCCCGTGTTCAAATCCCGGCCGGGCAAGATATTTATCTCGGGCCACTCCCGTGTTTCGGATGGACACGTTAAGCCGTCGGTCCCGGCTGCCTAAAAAGCAGTCGTTAGGTCATGTCAGAGGCCCTGAAATTGATCAGCTGCGACCTTTAATGTATCTTTCCATAATCAACAGATACTCTTTTGTATCTTTTCAAAAGCGACGTGTTACATCCGAAAAGATACACAAGGAGCTTTAATGCATCTTTCCATAAGCAACAGATACTCTTTTGTATCTTTTCAAAAGCGACGTGTTACATCCGAGAAGATACACAAGGAGCTTTAATGTATCTTTCCATAAGCAACAGATGCTCTTTTGTATCTTCTCAAAAGCAACGTGTTACATCCGAAAAGATACACAAGGAGCTTTAATGTATCTTTCCATAAGCAACAGATGCTCTTTTGTATCTTCTCATAAGCAACAGAGGCTCTTTTGAATCTTCTCAAAAGCAACGTGCTGCATCCGAAAAGACACACAAGGAGCTTTTTGGGGTTACGTCCTTTCAGCACAACACAGCCTATCAGCTGATATTCGTTCAACATGCTCAATCCATTGCAACTCTCTCATTCATGAAGCATCTATGTGTAGGGAGCTTCCTCCATCTAGGGATCCACGGCACTACCACCTAGATTTACAAATTCAAGTGGTAGTGTCTAAAGGTGCGTACAGATATACGCGCCTCCAACACGCTCCGCACTCACTCCGATCATGAACGTTACGGGAGATGTTAGCTCCTCTCGCGTTCCACTCTTGCTCCCCGGTCGATCATCAATCGATCTGCTCGAGTGACGTTCGGTTGCGGAGCAGAGCGAAAGTCTGTATGCTCCTTAAGGCTCAAACTTACGCGACTCATGTCGAGAAGAGACTGAAACTCTAGTCTCTTCTCGACTCAGCATGTGTTTTAAAATGGTGACACTCAGACCAGTCGATTCTAGTCTCCGCGACCTCACGACTGTGTGAGACTGAGTCGAGCGTCGACTCGACATGTTGGTCGAGCCTCGACTTAGTTGTGTAGTACCGTGCATTTTTAATGAAAAAGAGGTTATGTTTTATCAGACGATACAAAACAGCATCTGATGCTTATGGAATGTTTTGAACTCATGGCTAGAGCACAAGATTTCTTTTTATAGCCACGCCAATTATTTAACAACAAATTATTTATTTATTTTCTTGTAAAACTTTTGTTAATTGGTGAATAAAATTTGATTTGAAAGTGATGTTCTATCATTTTAATAAGATCATTTAATCATTTTAATTCGCATGGTATGGAGTGTAGGTGTTTTCATTTCATTTTTGTACTTTGTTTCAGGTGATAATATTTCAGTTCCATTCCTTTATTACATCCTAGAAGTTGCATTCCTTTATTAAATCCTTCTATTCCTCTTTCATTTTGTTTTAGGTCAAATAAGAACGGTATTATTTCAATACTGTATTTCCATTTTTCTATTGAAGCTTTCTATTCCTTTCCTACTTTGTTTTAGGTCTGATAACAGCGGTATATTTAATCATAAGATCTATCATTCAATCATTTTAGATAAGACAATAATAAGAATTAAATAGGACAATATATTCATAATAATTATTATAAAATTTGTTACATGCTAAGTAGTGACGAATTGGATCTTACATTTTTAATAAAGTAAGGTTAGAAAATGGAGTAGCATGGAACTGAAGTAGTGACAATGAGCAAAAAAGTCATAAGGTCGAGAGACTGGAGTCGTACGATTTGAGTTGAGCCTAAAGGTACGTACAGATATACGCGCCGCGAACATGAGCAATTCACTTTTAATCAGCTGATGTCAAGCTGTATCTTACCTCTTCTGTAAAAATACAGATATAGTCAGCTGATTTAAAGTGAATTGCTCATGTTCGCGGCGCGTATAATCTGTACGCACCTTTTTGACAATAAATCTAGGTGGTAGTGCATTAGGTACCAAGATGGAGGAAGCTCCCTACACATAGATTCTTCATGAATGAGAGAGTTGCAATGGATTGAGCATGTTGAACGAATATCAGCTGATAGGCTGTGTTGTGCTGAAAGGACGTTTTTATAACTGTATCTTACCTTTTCTATAAAAATACAGATATAGTCAGCTGATTGAAAGTGAATTGCTCATGTTCGCGGCGCGTATATCTGTACGCACCTTTAGGTCTCTGAAGCCTGATGTTTCTGCAGACGTGAATATTGCCCCGCGAACCATACCTTGCCTATATGCGGTTTCAAGGTCACAGAGGCAAAGCTACGGGACGTGTAAACTGCACTATATTGAAAGAAAAGGTACATCCTTAATTTGAATGAATGTATTTATGTGGCAAAAACAAAATACACACCTGGTGAATGAAGTTAGTGTGTAAATCAGTAGCGGCCGGAACGGCCTTCTCTTGAACGGTGCCTTTCACGGTCACGGTCGCGGTCACGATCACGTTCTCTCTCCCGATCACGGCGGGGCGGTCTCGGAGACCGCGACTTCCGAGATCCCACCAAATCTCGGCTTCTGCTCCGAGATCTGTCAAGTTACAACATAAACTACTATAATCTACTTTCTAATAAAATTCCTTTCAAATTCATCAGTAATAAAATCACAAAAACTCTTTTAAACGAAATAAATCACTGGACTAAACAGCACATTTACTTCGCATTACCTAAAGTATAAATTCTAATAACCAAATATATATGTATAACAACCACAATTATGTAAAATCACAGAAAATTCATCAATTATTGTACTCGTATTAAAACCGAAATTCTTATCATATTTTTTATTCTTTATTTGTCTCCACGAATGTAATAGTTAATTTTCAGCTTTTGAACTCGCAGCAGGCGCTCAGGTTTCCTTGCCGGCTGTGCCAACAAGTAATATTTTTGTTCTATTGTAAAAAGCTTAAATTATTCGAATTGTATTGTATAATTTAAATTATAGTAAGTTTTATAATGTAATTTTGTTTTGGCAAATAAATTATTATTATTATAAACTAGGCATTACAAAGCTGTTACATGGAGTAGTTTCCATTTGTATACAAATCAAATGAAATTTTATTTTGCCATAATAAGCATAATACAATGAAGATACTAATAATTATTACAAAATTGAATAAAACATGAAGGCTGTTCGAAACACTTTTTCATTACTTAAATTGGATAATCTTTCAAGAAAATTTGAAATTTCAAGAAAAAATGAATGGCGAAAACCGCACATCGATATCACAAACCGTTTAGAAGATATTCGCATTAATATCAGTCATGTCTGAGACGTCGCCGAGGAAGGTAGCTAGAGTTGAGCGCTCCGTTATCTGTGTTCAAGCCACAACTTGACTATTGTGTATTATGTTCAATTCGCTTTGTTAAAGAGTGCTGTCGGTGGAATTATGCTATTTCTATCGGTCTGTTCCTGTTTGAATCTGTTGTATTGTGTTTCTCGTCTATTTTAATTTGACAATTTTACTGCGACTTTTTTGCTGAATTCGGTGGTCGTAGTTTTTGAATTATAAACATGTCTTCTAACTGTGTTGAATGTAAATCGAAATGTGCCGCACGTTCATCGATTTCTTGTAGTGACTGCAGTAGTTTCTGCCATTTGAAATGCGTGAATATGACCAAAGACGAACTGGATTTTATTATAAGTGAAAAACAAATTTGGCGTTGCCCACCGTGTGCTGCATCAAGAAGATCAAGTATGCAGGCTGTGAGTGATGCTGAAAAAGGTAAGGCCAGTATCTCACAGGTTATATTCATGTTAGAGGAAGCAAAGAATGATCGTAAACGTATGGAGAAGGAAATGAACACTTCGTTTGAATTTTTACATAATCTGGTTAAGGAACAAAAAGAAACGTTGGATAAACAGGCTATGAAAATGAGTGAATATATTGCAGTTATTGAAGAACTCAAACAGGAAAAAGTTAATTTGTCAAAGAAGGTGAAAGATTTGGAACTTAAGCTGGACGAGAGCGAGCAATACTCTAGATCTAATAACATAGAGATTCATGGTGTTCCGGAACAAGGAAACGAAGATTTGTATGAGACAGTCGCGGGTGTTTCGGCAGCTCTAGGTCACAAAGTGAGTAGGGAAGCCATAGACGTGTGTCATCGGCTGGGTAAGAGGAGTGATAACGCTGGTCCAGCAATAATAATTGCGCGATTCGTGAGGCGAGAAGATAAACTGAAAATATTGGAAAAAAGGAGAGTCAAACGTGATTTCAGTACTAATGACATTGGTCTCTCTTGTGCTACTGCTCCTGTTTACATCAATGAAAACCTCTGCTATGGACGCCGAAAAGTTTTTGCAGCTGCCCGACTAGCGAAGAAAGAAAAGAACTATGCGTACTTATGGATACGTAACGGGAAAATCCTAATGCGGAAGGAGTCATCATCCCCTGTACGTGAAATTCTATCTATGGAAGACGTTGCCAAACTGTGATGAGGGAGGTCAAGTAAGCTGTTATGTTAATTGCAAGGTGACGATTTATGTTTTTCATTTTATATATTAATATTCATTAATATGTCAACTGACTAATGAGTTCAATAAGTGATGATTCATTAATATCTTACCAAAATATAGATGACTCTTTTATTTTGATGAATTATTTTCTTTCTAATACGTGCGCAGATGGGCTAATTATCATGAATCAAAATATCAGAAGTCTGAGAGAAAATTTTGATCTTTTTTTAATACACCTAAATTCTTTAGATAAATTACCAGAAATTATAATCTTGTCGGAAATATGGATTGAAACAGCAGAACTAGGACGATATATGATTGATGGTTATAATCAGTTTTCTAAATGTAATGAAAACTATAGAGCTGGAGGTGTACTTGTATTTATATCACAAAGATTCTCCGCTATTGAAAATGATGTGACTATGACAACAGCCGATGTGATTAATGTCAAGGTCAATGTAGGTTCAGACGTTGAAATTACCTTTATCGTTCTGTATCGATTACATGCTTACTCAGTTATAGATTTCTTGAGTGAGTTGAATGGTGTTTTTGCGTGCGTAAGAGATAATAATGTTGTTTTTGCCGGCGACATTAATATATGTACTTTGAAACATTCTATTAATACTTTTGAATATCGGTCTTTATTGGCTAGCCATGGTTTCTATGAATTAATCAGCAAGCCAACTCGTGTTTTTGGAAATAGTAGCAGTTGTTTAGATCATATTAACGTAAGATCTAAACACGACGTTTTTTTGTTTGATTCAGATGTTGTGTCCTCTGGTCGTAGTGATCATGATATTTCCATTTGTAGTATTAAGCTGAAAGATCATTCAACTGATAAACTTAATAATCATTCTGTAAATAACAAAATTAATAGAAAGAAATTAAATTATGAACTGTTAAAAATAATCTTAGATCGGTGGACTGGTCGTCAGTTTATTCCGAGGGTGATGTAAATAAAGCGTTTAATATTTTTCTTGATGTTCTAAACGATAATATTGATAAAGCTACTGAATTGTTGGAATGCAAAAATAATTACAAGCACACCATTCTGAAACCATGGATGACACAGTCGCTGTGTGAAAGGCAAAGATATAGAAATAAAATGTATAAAAAAGTTAAGAAACGAATAGGTGATTTAAGATTTCAGAATTATTTTAAACGCTATTGTGATCGATTAAAAAGAGATATGGATTATAGAAAAGAGCAATATTACATGAATTTATTTAGTGTAAATAAAAATGATATAAAGAAACAATGGAAGACTATAAATGAGATATTAGGAAAAAAGTCAAAAAATAATAAAATTATAAAGATCAAAGCAGGGGTAAACCCTAGTGTCATTTTGGAAGATGAAAATAAGATTGCAGAGGAATTTAATAGTTTTTTTGTTAGTGTTAGTGATCAGCTGAAACTTAAATTAGATCCGCCAGATGATGAGATAAATAAAGAGTATAGGACTTTATTCAAATTGAAACGAGTGATGAATTCTTTCTATTTCTTTGAGACTACTGTTTCGGAAGTAGAAATGATTATAAATTCATTGGACTCGAAAAAATCTTCTGGGTTTGACAGAATATCTGCTTCTATTATTAAAGAGATTAGTAGTATAATTTCTCCAATACTTTCGTATTTGATTAATTTTAGTTTTATCAATGGCATTTTTCCGGAATCACTAAAAGTTGCTGTTGTGATTCCTCTTTTTAAAAAAGGTGACATTGTGATTTGAACAATTATAGACCGATATCATTACTTAGTGTTTTTGCAAAAATCTTTGAAAAGGCTATTAAAAAACGATGTATTGATTTCTTAAAAATAAATGGTTTTTTCTCTGAAAAGCAATTGGTTTTTTGGAAGGAAAATCCACAGAAGATGCGTTATTGAATTTCTGTGCAGATTTATATCAGGGCTTTAATAATAAATTGAGCGTGGGTGGTCTTTTTATAGATATAACCAAGCTTTTGACACTGTGGATCACAGTTTGTTACTGAATGTAATGTGGTTTGCGGGCTTCAGGGGTTTTGCTTGGAATTTTTTTAAAAGCTATTTGAATAACAGAGTCCAATGTGTTAAAATTAATAATGATGTATTTAGCTCCTTCAAACCAATAAACTGTGGTGTTCCGCAAGGATCGGTCCTTGGACCTATTCTTTTTTTGATATTTATTAATAGTCTTAGTAGTGGACCCTTTAGAGGATCACTTACTAGTTTTGCGGATGATACTGCTTTATGTTACAACTCAAAATCTGCTTTGGAATTGCAAAAGGATGTTCAGTATGATCTTCAGTTATTAAAATTGTGGTTTTCTTTCAATAAATTATCCCTTAGTAATAAAACTAAGTTTATTCATTCTCTTTAAAGGATAAAATTTCTTGTATCAAACCTTTGTATTATAAATGTAATATTTGTTTAAAGTCTGATATTGCAATTTTATATGATTTGAATTGTCATAGTTGTATGCTTATTGAGCAAGTTGATAAAATCAAATATTTAGGCCTTTTTATTGATAAAATTGTAATTGGAATGAGCATATTAACTCTATTAATAAATATATGTTATCTGCTATAAGAACATTCTACTACTTAAAGAATATTTGCCATGTAAATGTATTAAGGTTGATCTATTTTTCCATTATTGAAAGTAAGCTACAATATGGGATCACTTGTTGGGGAGGTATTTATTTCACAAATATCAATACACTTTTAGTTGCACAAAAGAAAATTATCAGAATAATGGCGCGTGTACCTAGAACGGAACATGCAATGGTTTTTTTAAACAATTTCATATTTTGCCATTAAGATATTTATATGTCTTTAGAGTTTTAAGAATATTTTTCATTAGAGGAGGAAATGTTCAAAGTAATGCTAGAGTTTACTCTAGTCGTTTGAGATTTCAAAATAAGGTCATTCTGTTGAAGGCTAATGTTGAAGCTTTTCGTAGGTTTTTTACTTTTTGTGCTTTAAAGTTTTATAATTATCTACCTTTCCATGTGTCCTCTAGTTTAAATTTAAGAATTTTTCTCAAGGAATTGAAATCTTGGTTGTTTTCACTAGAAGATGTTGAGTTTCTGTTTAGATAGTATAGTTACTTTTATATTGTATTTTGATATTATCATATTGCAGTGAATGATACATTATGAAGGGACAGTTTATCTCTTAGTACTCTTCAACATATTTTTTTCTCTTTATTATAAACATTTATCAAGTTTTTATATAATTTTAGCTAGGCTCTAAGCTACTCTTTCTTTATTTTCAGTGTGATGGTGCCTCAACACGTTTTTTCAAATGAGGTTACCTAACCACTTTATATTATTGTTTTGTAATGTTTTGTGTATTATTTATTATTGTAAATTGTAAAGTGTGTCAATAAATGAACTTGATGAACTTAATCAATACCACACATGTATTTCATTTCTGATTAGCATGGTACTGATTGATAATGTAAATCAATAATGTAATAGTTTTGGGCTATGCCTGTTGTCTTCTCCCAATCATATTATAATTATGATCTGTAATTGCCAATGAAATTAAATAAATAAATATCTTCAAAACGGTTTGAGATATCGATATGCGGTTTCCGCCATTCATTTTTTCTTCAAATTCCCTATCAAAGTCATGTATCGCATGACCACCTTCCTATTTAAAAAAAAAAAAATGAAGTTGCATTCAAAATGGCGGACCAGATTTTTAAAGTCATAGTGAAGTAGTATTTTCAATTAGAGTAAGATCCCCAATCACATCCACCTTGGAATTACATTTTTTGATGAGATTCTAAGCCGTTCTCATACTTTTTTCTCTCTTTTCTGCTTTGAATAGTATTGATTAATAATGTGAATATCTTCAAAACGGTTTGAGATATCGATATGCGATTTCCGCCATTCATTTTTTCTTGAAATTCCCTATCAAAGTCATGTATCGCATGACCACCTTCCTATTTAAAAAAAAATGAAGTTGCATTCAATATGGCGGACTAGTTTTTTTAAAGTCATAGTAGTTTTTTCAATTTGAGTAGGATCCCCAATCACACTCATCGTCAAATTTCCTTTGTGTGTGAGATATTAAGCCGTTCTCGGACTTTTCACCCACCCTGTATATTGACTACATTAATTACAGCAGTAGACTTCATTGCTCATAGTCGTCGCTTAGAAATCGGACCTTTATCGGATCAATAACACTGACCATGCAATGATGTTATTCTCCATAATTGTAAAACAGTACAATAAATTAAAAAATGAAATGTATAAATTACCTGCGTCCACTCTTCTTCCTTCTACTGTAAAGATAACGACGTAGTTCTCTGGAAATCGGCTTTAAGTGCATGAAATTGCAGAATCCACTCCTGGTGCACTCACTGTCAAATAGAATAATTATTTATTAGTATTCATTTACTTATTATTTTACAAAGGCGACTTTCTGGAAGTATTTTAAGCCTAGGTGATGATGATGGGATCAATGATAATACAATGAAGGTAGAGTAAGGTAATTAATTACCTTTGCAATTTTCTCATTATAAATATTGATTTATTTGTTGTGATTTAGTGATAATTAATTATTGATTAATTATTTTCAGGCCTATTGATTAATTTATTGTAGTTTATGATAATTGATAATGAATACAGTAATTATTGATTTCAAGTTTTCTAAAATTTATTGTTAAAATCTTATATTTAATTTCATTCTCATTCATTTGACATACTTTTGTTAGTATTTTTGATTCATTTAATTTCTATTTCTTATTATTTCACTTACATTACATTTCTTGTTTTTTAACATTTCTTCATACTTAATTCTTAAATACATTTTTGGATTGTATAGTGTATGATTGTAATGTGTGAAGGAGGCAAAATGGGTTTTTACCTGTTGCCTCCATGAATAAAATTATTATTATTATTATTATTATTATTATTATTATTAGAGTTATGAAAAATAAAATTATAGGTTATGCTATCCACTTGAATAGATTTAAGTCCACTTTTCAGTCCAGAAATAAACTAGAAATTTTGAATTAGATTTGATTAAAAACCGAGTATAATAGAATGATTGCATTCAATAAACTCTCAGAACTATTAAAGTAGAAAAGATAAAAATAAAGAACAATTTATTCGAAATCATACATCTGCTTATGGATGAGACTGAGCCTCGGTTGCACAAAAGCCTGTTAAATTCTAATTATAATTAAACGAGAAACAACCAGAGATGACTTTTTTGATTAGTTCTCGTGGCATTTAATCATGATTCAAATTTAACAGGATTTTGTGCAACCGGGCCTGAATGTTCCAACAAAAAATTATATTCATTTGAGTCCTAGAATTTCGTGTTTCACATGAGGAATTCAAACAATAGTGAGGTCTACGTTATAATGGCAGTGTTTGATTAGCAATGATATTGCTATCCTTGTCTATCATTCATTAAGGCGGATAGTGCTATCTCTTTCTCGCTTTGCTCTGTTGCCATCTTTTAACAATGTAGAATTATTAATTAATTAACAAAATATTTCATCTTGATTATGAACATTCATTATGAAATAATTGAAAAATATAATTTATTGCTTGAAAAATATAATTGATTATTTTAAACGAGAATGAACCGTTAATATTACATCAATAAGCCTGTATCAGCTACCGTCTTTATAGAAGGCATTAACAAGACAGAGGATCGGCAACGTTGTTATTGAAAAATATAATTTCTCGCTTAATAGGATATAATTGATTATTTAAACGAGAATGACATCGATAAACCTGTATCAGCTACCGTCTATATAGAAGGCATTAACAAGACAGAGGATCGGCAACGTTGTTCTCCTATCTTTCTCCACTGCCATTATAACGTGGACCTCACTAGTTATGAAATTCATGACTGTGCACAATTTGTAGATACCAATTCTATTGTAGGCTACTATATGTCTAGGAAATTTTTATGCAAGCACTATGTTCACTTTCTTGTTCAGGGATAGCCTACTTTTATGCACAAGAGATTTAAAAATATAATTATTATTTGAAATGTTAAAAGGGTAATTTGTTTTTCAATTTTTATGTATTATGCATTCAACATAATGAAGCAACATCACTTATTGACCTCTTTTTACTGAGATAAACTAATTATTCAACTTAAATAATCCCAATTACTCAATCAAATCTCAGTTTTAACAAATAATAGTGGTATTTCTAAATATTGATGAATCAAAACGAATTTTAAGCAATCATTTCAAATTCTCTACCTCTGCACCCAAGTTTACCATCAGACAGAATCTATGAATCTTATGAGACATTTAAAATTAAGGCCAGAGCATATTGAGCGTTTTTTCATGCGTTATTAGAGTTGTTAGGGCAGGCAGCTCTCCGATTGGGTAGGCGCCTTGAAACGCTTAATACGGTCTGACTCTAAGGATAGTTTCACATTCATTCGGTTCGTTTCGTTTTCGGTAAATTCCGATAAGTGTGAAACGGTAATTCGGTACCGAATAGAAACCGCATAAAACCGAACGCCCACTTGACTCTAATAAATTCCATCAGGTTTCAATTCTTTGCTAACAAGAGGTTACTTTCACACACTTTCGGTTCGGTTCGTTTCGTTTTCGGCAAATTCTGATAAGTGTGAAACGATGATTCGGTTTGAATTCGGTACCGAATAGCAACCGCATAGCACCGAACGCCCCCTCGACACGAATAGGTTTCATTATATTCGAATTCGTTGCTAGGGAAACAGGAAAAAACAAAGTCTTTTACAAACGCTTGCCTTTTATGTTTTTATTTTAACCTGATATCGTGATTATCTTTCTCAAAAATTTCCAAGTCAAAATCATATGGTCAATTCATTTCTGTTAGTTCACAGAAACATTTTTTTCTCAATGAATAGTTTGCTGAAAAAATATGAAAGATATAAATTAAAACTTAAGGTGCGTACAGACTCTCGCTCTGCTCCGCAACCGAACGTCACTCCAGCAGAGCGATTGATGATCGACCGGGGAGCAACAGTGGTTCGACCGGGGAACGCGAGAAGATCTAACATCTTCCGTAACGTTCATGATGGGTGCGTGGGCGGAGCGACTGTAGTTCGATGGTGGTACGAGGGCGGTACGAGGGAGGAGCGTGCTCGGTGCGGGTTGGAAGCGCGAACATGTGTACGCAGCTTTAGGCTACATGATTTATCAATGGAGAGAAGAGATGAAGTTTATATACCATGTGTCAAAACAAGGAACAAATTTTCAATTTAAAAAAATAATTTCTCTGAACATCCAAAATTAACATATTCAAATAATTCACAATTTTTAATTAACTTTAAAATTTTTTTGTTCAAGAGATAACGTCTTACAATTTAACACCAGCTGTTATATTTAAATATACCAGCATGAACTGTGAAAATCCAAACACAGCTGTGTTTGAGAAGAAAATACATAATTAGAGCCGTACGAATTAAAACCTGACATGTATGAAAGCCTCATTCGTTTTCGGTAACGAACCGAACCGAATCGAATGAAACCGAAAGCGTGTGAAGCTAGCCTAAGGCTGAAGATACGTCAGTAATCGGCATTTTACTGTCTTTCTAATACGATTTACCAGCGTTTTCAAGTACTGTAGATTATGATTGTTAGGGTTGAATATGAATATTGTAAAGGTTCTCTAAGGGCCGGTTTCCGAGCTCGGGATTTAGCTAAGTTCTAGACTTTAAACAGCTGGAGTCAGAAATTTAGCTTTCCAAAACGGGGCGTAGTCGCAGTAAATAGTTGCAGCAAAATAAATCTTTATTTTCCCATTTCTAAAATTGGAAACGGTTTTCCTTAACAAAATGAAACATTCCTAAATAATTCAAAATAGCTTAAACTTCAGTCCATTTTGTCTTTATTACTTTCCTTGCCCTATTACCATAGGTAAGGAAAGTATTGCTTTCCGAAAAAAAATTAAGGTACCCCAATTTCTACATTTCTATACGTTTCAAGATCCCCTGAGTCCAAAAAAATGGTTTTGGGTATTGGTCTGTATGTGTGTGTGTGTGTGGTGTGTGTGTGTGTGTGGTGTGTGTGGTGTGTGTGTGTGTGTGTGTGTGTGTGTGTGTGTGTGTGTATGAGTGTATGTGTGTCGTGTACACGATATCTCATCTCCCAATCAACGGAATGACTTGAAATTTGTAACTTAAGGTCCTTTCACTATAAGGATCCGACACGAACAATTTCGATCGAATGCAATTCAAGATGGTGGCTAAAATGGCGAAAATGTTGTCAAAAACAGGGGTTTTCTACCTTTCGCGATTTTCTCGAAAACGGCTCCAACGATTTCGATCAAGTTTATACCTAAAATAGTCATTGATAAGCTCTATTAACTGCCACAAGTCTCATATCTGTAAATATTACAGGAGCTCTGCCCCATCTATGCAAAGTTCGATTTTGGGTTCCCAATTATCAGGCTTCAGATACAATTAAAACAAAAAAAAATTAAATGGAAAAGATTGATCATGAAAATCTCTACAATTAATGTTCAGCAACATTTTCACCTAAAATTGAAAATAAGCTTGAAATTTGAGAAAATGTTATTATTTCAATTGCAAACTGTTGGCAACTGTTGATTCTATTAAATCATTCACTATGAAGAGATAGCAGACTTCGTGTGTCTGCAGCGCTATTGTACTGTCACCAGCTGTCTCAGATCTTAGAATAGTAGATTGATATGCGCGGGAACACTAGCGTCAGGTGATCAATTTTCATAACGGCAAGAAAAGTTGTGTGAGTCCGCCACACCAGATTTTTTTATTTTGTGTTCAATTTCCTAGTTTTTCAAAATTCAATTTAAACCTGACTTTCCTTGGAGGAAGGAAGGTGTGGAGGAACAGTTAGGAAAGGGAAGTGTAGATCAGAGTCGGCCATCTTGGCATACACAAAACATTGATTTTGTCATGCAAGTGAAACCGCCTATTTAGCTGATTGATATCAGCTAAACAGATATCATTCTAACAGCTGGTTTGATTGGCGTTATTTTTGATACCGGAATGTTTTTAAAAAGGCTTAGGCTTTTTTTTACATTTTATGACCAAAAATATTAACTAAATCCTCAAAATTGCTTTATTACAGTCATTGAAATATACGTCTCTTATGAGAGTGAACGATCGAGTATTGTTGGAAGTTAAGTAAGAGAACTATTTCAAGATTGAATCTGTTTTTTGCTTATAAGAATTCAAATAATAGCGCTTGAAGGTGTGTATGCCAAGATGGCCGAACGCACTACACTTCCAATGCATGGGAAGCATAGGTAACTGTTCCTCCACACCTTCCTTCCTCCAAGTGACTTTCACTTTGACTACGACAACGCTCCGTTTCGGAAAGCCAATTTTCTGACTCCAGCTGTTTAAAGTATAGAACTTGGCTGAATCCCGAGCTCGGAAATCGGCCCTGAATCATTTCATTCTTAAATTGAAACACCTAAACAAAGAAACAAAAGAAAATCTCATACTACCATAACAAACCTTTCTACAGTATGCAGCTAGGAATAATGCCTTTTTCAAGATTCTTTATTGCCAGAACAACTTTACATTGTATGAGCACGTCAAAAAATAATAACAATAATATAACACTTGTGAAATAAAAGATAAATAATTATGATATAAAATTAAGCATATGATAAAAGAAATCGTATAATATATGAAGATATTACAATAACAATTTGTCTTATTATTTTGCCTTAGTCTTAGGAACAAACTACAATTCATATTAATAAGTTATTCAGTTTTACCAAAAATTAAAAGGTAAATGTTGCATCATGAGCATTCATAATATTGTAGACTGAAAATACTTATCTACCGAATAGTATGCACTCTCTGTCAATTTATTTTTTAAAATTTGTTTGAATTCATAGATTGGCAGCTCTCTCAATTCTAAAGAAAGATTGTTATAAATTTTGGCTTGTTGAAAAATATGGCTATTTCTTGTCTTGGAGAGTCTAATTTGAGGCAGTGATAGATCATTGCCACGTCGGGTGGAGTAAGAATGATTGGCTCCCAGACGCGGAAAAGATTCTATATTCATTTTAACATATAGCAAGGTATGAAGAATAAAGAGAGAAGGGTTTTATATATTTTCCCCAACTGATAAATAAGCTGAGATGTATGTAAATCATTCAGAACAGAGTTTTTTCTTTTCTGGTTTTAAAATTTTACTGAATAGATAATAAATACATACCCCATCTCATACTGACGACAACAAGCTTCTCTGAAATCGGTGACTGGACTCAACTCAGCATACACCGGTCGACCGCCAAACCATCTGTTATTCAAATCAGCAACTGCTTTCTCAGCGTCTTCTTCTCGGCGAAACTTTGAATACAAACCAGCAAGCAAATAAAATATGCAAAATATTTCAAATATAACATTTACTGGTGATATATGAAGTCTTAGATCAAGGCTGTTAAGCTGGAGCAGTAAAATTAAAATTTATAGGACAGTGCTGCGACCAGTAGAAAAAACTCCATTCTACTCTGGAATACGTTATTTTAATTAATTACCTGCAGCCATCAGAAATCTAGATTCAATAAACAAATTCAAACTAACAGTCAGAAAAATGCTAGTAGAGAAAGCCCTATACTCTGCTGCCTAATTTTAATTTGTGAAAAGGGGCTGTAGAGTGTAACTTAACTTTTTGTGACTTACATTTCCATGTGAATTTGATGAGATACATCATAGAGTATATTTATTTATTTTACTTCCAAGAAGTTAGAACTAAGTCTTTTAAATATAATTTTGTTCTACTATTGACATGTCACCAGTCAAATGAGTGTTAGGCTACTCAAAAATTGATGTAATGTGACGATAAATAAATGAAGTTAAGTGGTGATGTATGCTTGTGAAACATGGGTGTTGACAAGTTGTGACAAGATGCTGCTGAATCGATGGGAGAGGAAAATCCTAAGAAGAATTTATGAGCCACTTTTTGAAGCTGATAGGTGGCGACTCAGGAAAAATGATGAGCTCTATAATCTGTATGGGAAACCGAGCATTGTTACTGAAATTAGAAGAGCTAGAATTGGTTGGTTGGGCCATGTGGAACGGATGCCGGAAACCCGTACAGCGCGTATGTCTCTGTATCAGCAACCAGGGGGACAGAGAAAGCGAGGCCGACCACGCCGAGATGGTAGGACGTCGTGGAGGCAGACCTTCAATCCTTGGGCGTAAGAAGGTGGAGACAGCGAGCATAGGACAGAGATTCATGGAAAAGGCTTGTGGAGGAGGCCAAGGCTCTTCAATGCCCGTAGAGTCAATGTAGTAGTACTAGTAGTAGTACCATAGAGAAACAATAGCATAAGTAGATATCGCATGGTATAGGGCGTCTATGTCGCAACTTTTACTGTTATCCCAAGCCGATTACTGTCGATTATTGTAGATTTTTACTGTTTTGACCGCGTAAGGGTGTATAAACGGCACAATATGAGAGATTACCAGCGTCATAAAGCTTCACGGGAAAGAACTACGTGGACTATAGGCTTGAGATAACAGTGAAAGTTGCGACATAAACGCCCTATACCATGCGATATCTACTTATACTGTTATTTCTCTATGGTAGTACGTAGTACTAGGTGATATAAAGAAAATGACATTTTATGGAAATTAACCTACTCAACCATGGAAAACCCAAGTACTATAATGAGATCCCACGTTATAACGGCAACATTGGTGTTGCTATCCTTGTCTATCATTCAACAAATCAGATGACGCTATCCTTGTCTAGCAACACAACTTTACCAGATCTTTTTTTAACAATGTAAAAATAAAGTCAATTAACAAAATATTAAATCTCAATTCATTATTTGATCTTTGAAAAAACATATTTTCTCAGCGAATATAATTTTATTGATTATTTCCAACAAGAATGAGCACTTAATTCATAGCATCAGATATACCGGTATCAGCCATCCTCTATAGAAGGCAGTGGCAAGGCAGAGAATCGGCAACGTCGGCATCTTTCTTCACTTCCATTATAACGTGAACCTCACTATAGAGCAGGTGTAACACAAGTGTAACACAATAACACAATTTGTAACAGTTCAAAAAATATTCACTTTCAAAATAAATAAAATGAAATATTCTTTTATCCAAGAAAAATCAACCACTACTGAATTAAATTGATTTAGAAATGTGCAGGATAAAACTGAATGACAAGAAGATAGGAGTATTAGCTAAAATGCACTCAGATGCAAGTTGGAATACAACAGAATAAATGAATCAATGTAGCATGAATAAATGCTATTCATTCATACAAGATTGACTCCATAATATAACTTGCCAGTAAAATAATATAACTGAGGCCTAAAGTGGACTTTATACAACCAATCAAGTCTATAAGAAACTATAGCAATATTCAGTAATCCTAAAAATCAAAGTAGCTTCTTTAAATTCTCTGAAAATTAATCATCAAAGTTCCATAATATTGATTATTATAGAGCAACTACTGTAAAGCCTAGTTTATACGATGCCAATTGGCGATACAGTTGTCTTTGGACAATTATTGTCATCACGTGGTTGCGGATAATCGGAGGCCAGGCCAGTTAAACGAGAAGATGTTTATACGCAGCCAACTATTGGCACGGCAGTTGACAGCTAAACATGTCCGAGTTCTCGTCATCTGTTGTGACTAAACAACTGAACTGGCAAAACCAAGACAGCGCTACTGGCCTACACCGTTCATACGGCGACAATTGTCGCGACAACTGAGATTCCGAGTGGTGGGGGGCTCGCTGGGCCCATTGACTGTCCATAGTCTACTCCCGGAGACAGTTGAATTTCAGGACAATTGACGGGACAGTTGACAAGACAATTGGCCTGAAGTGTCTATACGAAGACAATAATTTCATGCCAGTCAGTTGCCTTATGACAATTGTCTCGCCAATTGGCATCGTATAAACTAGGCTTTATTGAATGATCCATAGCTGCATTGAGAAAACAGAAATGTTTCTGTTTTGTTGATGATAAAACAACGCAGCTGAATGTTGTTAAAAATCTTTAATAATGAACGAAAGAACATCTGTAATTTAGTTAAATTGATAAGCTTTAGACTGACCTTGATGTAGACATTCCCAACCAGGTGATCACCGAGATTGTCGCAGACATTCATCTCTTCTATTTCACCATACTGAAAAAATGAACACAGACCTCAAATTAATTCATAATTATTATTAAACGAAGATCCAAATTACATGCTGTAAATCACCCCAAGACTTATGTTACTGCAAATTTCAACAGATAGATGGAGATTCCATGAGAGCTACTATCCAAAAATTATTCGCCAGCCCGGGAATCGAACCTGGTACCTCCTAATTGCTAGTCAGGTATGCTTGCCCTTACACCAAACTGAGAATCTCTGGATAGCAGTGCTCATTTTATACTACCGTCATAGCGGCCAGCCAGTCCACAAATGGAAATTAATGAGAAATTGCATTTATTAAAAGCATTCAATTTGGATTTTTGTTCAATAATAATTATTCATTAATTAGCATTTGAATACATGCAATTTCTCATTAATTTCTATTTGTAGTTTCAAGTTAATTAGTGTGTAGATTTATACAATAATAAAACAGTTCAATACAGCTAGCAAAACAGCAAAGCGTATTTTGCAATATGATTATAGAGAGATTTTTCAAGAGAAGTTCATTTACAAGAATTCCAGTGTTATTTATAGATTTAGAGTGATTTGAAATAATAATCTTCATCGCAGTTAACGAAATAGAATTTTCAAAAATTATGAGTAAGCATTGGGATGATTATCTATTAACTAGGTGCTGGTCACAATTATTGCAAAATGAGATTCGAATGAAGACATTTTCAATGAAAGACAGTGTACTCCTCCACGACCAAGTTAATTTTTTATGATTCTTTTTACCCATTATAAATTTAGTAGCATAAAGCGTTGCAAACCAGGCAATCAACTGTTCACGATAGAGAAATAAAAGTGATGAGCAATCTTCCGTTGGTTAACGTGGAATAACTAGGAACCGGCTTGTTCTAATTCAATTCAATTCAATTTCATTTTTCATGTTATGCATCGTATATAATACAATATTAACACAAGTCATAAACATCACATCATAAATACATTACAAATGTTACTACAATATTTATATAATATAGTCTAAATCATTGAAAAAATAAGTTAATATCACAGATGGAATTGAAGTTGGATGAACCAAAAAACAGTGGAATCAAAAGTCTCCAATTCTGAAAAGTTGCAGATCATAGAATCAAGTGGCATTTTTAGTTTTTAATTAACCATAATTCAATTTATTACTTGTAATGGCTAAACAATGGTAAGCAAAGACAATAGTCACATACATTCAATCATTCAATCGGTCTACTTAGGGCCGTTTGCACAGTGTAAGTTTAAGCTAAAGCTTAAACCAAATCTGGATTTTTTTGGTTTAAACTAAAATTCCGTTTGCACAGTATCAGGGAAAGTTTAAACCTCCAAAGCAGGGGGCTTAAACTAAATAATTTGAATTAAGTTGACATCTGTCAAGATTTGATGGGGAAACAGCTTTCGACTTTTGTCGAAACTTTTTCGACAGTTGTTTTTATTGCTTCTGTAGACGATAATAATTATTTAGGTTATAGTGATTCATTATTTGAATGTAAAAATAATTATAATGGAGGAATTGATAGAAGTTTTTAATGCGATTGAAAAAGATGACTGCGAAGAAATTTTGAAACAGAAAAATTGGACAAAAACGAATAATAAATTGAAATTTCTGGGATGATAGAGAATTTTCTTTACGGTTTTGCTTGAGTAAAGCAACTGCCAATTAGTATTTGATTGAATAAACCACTTGATAGAAATTAATACAATTTTCAACAGTGGTATTTGATTAGAAAACATGTTTTTAATAACACATAACTGAGATATTTTGCTTTCGAGAGATTTCTAATAAACGAGAAAGACCGTAGTAGATTCAAGAGTAACAATATAACTTTTTATCTTACATTCTAAAATATATTTTTTGGTGCCAGCTAAACATAAGTTTTAAAAGAATTTCTTAATCGCTTTTCATTTTATTACCGTACAGCTTACAGCTCTGTGGATTTTGAACAAGAAAATAGTAGCTACATAACCTCAATTTACTGATCGTTTGTAAACAAATTTCCTGTAAAAATCGTCTTTCTCAAGG
Source organism: Nilaparvata lugens (assembly GCF_014356525.2). NCBI lineage: Eukaryota > Metazoa > Arthropoda > Insecta > Hemiptera > Delphacidae > Nilaparvata > Nilaparvata lugens. The sequence continues at coordinate 71,849,050 of NC_052508.1, read as the reverse complement.
AGGATAAAGTATTCCTGATATTATAAACAATGACATTCCGATTCAAGAAAACCGATTCAAGTTTAAACTTTCAGATTAACTTAAACTCGATTAACTTAATCGAGTTTAGCAATCTATACTGTGCAAACGACCCTTACTATCAAGAATCTAAGAATAAAGGCCCGTTAACACTGGTGCGAATGGAACGATAGTCGTTGGACGATAATCGCAGAGCGCCCGCTGTGCATTGTCTTCATTAGCACCGTTGTCACTGATGCAGAGTCGTTGACTACAACCGTTCGTCGGGTCTGCTTCTGGAGCAGTCATGATTATGATTCTGGAGCAGTCGTTGAACGATTTATGATTGTGATTCATCTCATCTCCTGTGATTGGATATCGAACGTAGTTTGAAGACTTCTTCTCAAGGTCGTCATTGATTGAACTAGACACAAACTTGAACCGAAGTTTGGAAAATCAGAAGAACTCAGTAGTTTAAAGACTTCTTCTTGAGGTTCTCATTGATAAAACTAGACTCAACTTAAACTGAAGTTTGGAAAGTCAGAAGAGCTGAGAAAAGCGCATCAGCTTGAAATTATTGTTTACTAAAGTGAGGTCCACGTTATAATGGCAGTGAAGAAAGATAGGTGAAAAACGTTGCCAAGTCTCTCCATTTTACCACTGACTGTACACAGCTGTTACTCAATTCATCCCATTAAATTCAATCATAATTATCAATTCCTTGATAAAATAATCAATTTAATGTCAAATTGATCAAGAAAATATATTTTTTCATAATTTGATTCAGAAATTTGCTTTTATGAATCAGATTTTTATTTTTATACAAACCTGAAATGGCGGCTAATTTAAAAAGCTGTGATACAACAATCTGAATTTCAAAACAATAGAAATTGAGTTATTTGGTAGGTATTCTATTCCAATTTCGTTTAAAAATAATAGAAAAATAGAAATCCTATTAACAAATAAGTAATTTCAATGGATTAATTCTGAAATAACTTTTCAATATTATTTATACCGTTACGAGTAGGTCTAACCTATACGGGTAGGCTAACTTAAGCATGGATGAAGTCTAGGATGGTTAGTTATCAACTTTTAAAATGTCATTTCAGGCACGGTATTTTAATTTGTGTTTCTCATAAGGTAGTGTTCAAAAATTATTTCATTGTTTCAAAAATACATTTTAAATCAATTATACGACTTGTGTACTCAAGTATTTTGATAGAATGAAGGAAAAAATGGCGGCTGAGAATATGGTTTGTTCAGTTTTGTACAGTCACTGTCAAAAGTAAATATAAAATATTCTGGCAAATAGACAACATTGCAAAGCGAGAAAGAGAGAGAGAGATAGTGCTATCTGTTTTGTTGTATGATAGAAAAGGACAGCAACAGTATTGTCAATCGTACACTGCCATTATAATGTGGACCTCACTATATCATGTAACCTGTGCTCCGCCGAAAGGGTCTAATTGAAAACTTGACCTACTGAAATAATGAAGAATTTAAAATAGGTCTATAACCATCCTCTGTGAATTAAGAATCTATATGCAAAATGTCATGTTAATCAGTCCAGTGGTAGTTCAGACGTGATGATGTGAATTTCATATCCCGTACGTGTATAAACAGATTCATTCCTCTATTATATTATAGACTAGCCGTCAGGCTCGCTTCGCTCGCCATATCCGTCTAGCCAGGGGGCTCCGCCCCCTGGACCCCCGACTGGATCGTCCAAGAATGAGATCAGCAGGCTCGCCTGCATTTTTCATTTTTATCATATGTTAGGACGATCCAGTCGGGGGTCCAGACTAAACGTCTGGCTAAACGGATATGGCGAGCGAAGCGAGCCTGACGGCGAGTAATATAATATTCCCAGGAATAGCTCTGATTGAAGTACGGTAGCAGTGCCCAATCAATTATTTTTCCGCGATAAATGTATTTCAATCTTCAACTTGGTGCCAACCTTACAAAGTCAACTCAACTTAATGCCAACCTGACATAATTATTAATTTAGTTACCAGTTAACAATAATGTTCGAAGAGGTACTCTCTCTAGCTTATATTTCTATATTAACATATGATATGGACATTTTTCAATTATAATTAAGAGAATAAGAAGAATATACATGCTAAAAGACAAACTTTAGACCTTTAAAAACCACCCTTAGAGTTAAAATATTGCCAAAAGATTTTTTAGTGCGCCTCTAAAGAGCCAATTGAACATACCTACCAAATTTGAACGTTTTTGGTTCGGTAGATTTTTAGTTCTGCGAGTGAGTGAGTGAGTCAGTCAGTCAGTGAGTGCCATTTCGCTTTTAGATTAATATTTTGAAGCACCCTCCTTTTGTTCTCTTTGCAAAATATTATGGGTTCTAAGATGTGGTGGTACTCAAAATTTCTAAAATGTCTTTGTCTTCTAAATCTTCAATTAACAAATAACTTAGTAGCCGTTTATTTGAACTCATTATTCGGGTCTTCACTTGGCAACAGTCAAATTTCAACTGAACGATCGACTATCGTTCCAGCCGCACCAGTAATAACGCACCTCAAGTTGGTCTGCTTTGTAACAAAATTGCATCGTCTTGATTACAGGGGACACTAGGACATCACATACCACAACAATGACATGACAAACTTGACCATTTATGTTTCTCATTCAGATCAGACCAACATACAAAATGACGTAGGCTGGACGATACCATAGAGAAACAATGGCATAAGTAGATATCCCATGGTATAGGGCGTTTATGTCGCAACTTTTACTGTTAACTCAAGCTGATAGTCCACGCAGTTCTTTCCTGTGAAGCTTTATGACTCTGGTAGTCTCTCATATTGTACCGTTCATACACTCTTACCCGGTCAAAACAGTAAAAATCGACAGTAATCGGATTGAGATAACAGTAAAAGTTGCGACATAAACGCCATATACCATGGGATATCTACTCACGCTATTGTTTCTCTAAGACGATACTAACAGGTTATAAAAAGCCACAAAGCATACTATCTTATAGCTGTATTGAAGATTCTGTATCAAGAATTGAACATAAGTTTGACACTTGCTGTATAAATACCCGAAACTACCTGTATAAATCACTACCTCCGTAAACAAAGCCATAGTGCATTCTAGTGACGTCAGCATAGGTAGGGCTCCTACACCAATAAAAACACTAGCTGATATAGATACGCTAAAATCAACAAATTTCTATTGGTGTAGGAGCCCTACCTGTGCTGACGTCACACGAATGCACTACGGCTATGTTCACGGAGATAGTGTATAAATACAGGCTTTAAGTCTGTTGTTCCTTTCACAATCATTCATAGTTGAAAATGATATTTATCTATCAATATCATTTTATATATTAATATTAATGTATAAGTGAATAAGTTATATTAAGACTCCACGTCGGCGTACAAGTTTTCTTTTGCCGACGTGTAGCACAAAGTTGTCAATTTCCTTTCAGTTGTATTCTGTATATATTTTTGTGCAATAAACGATTTGATTTGATTTGAATATATAAATTAATAAACTAGTCGTGTCTAAAAGAAAATAAGAAGAGGGTACTAGGAATTCTACGTTAATGAACATGGATAATGTAGACGACAGCATAGCAATAAATTAAAACATGCAATCAAAAATAACTTTTTTGAGTAGCGAATTAATGCTTTCAAAGGAATATCACCAGACACATGCAATGATAAATAATTCATAGTTGATAATGATATTGTATCTATCTATTTATAAATAAATAAATATGAACTAGTCGTGTATATAAAAAGAGGGTACTAGATGTTAATGAACATGGATAATGTAGACGACAGCATAGCAATAAATTAAAACATGCAATCAAAAATAACTTTTTTGAGTAGCGAATTAATGCTTTCAAAGGAATATCACCAGACACATGCAATGATAAATAATTCATAGTTGATAATGATATTGTATCTATCTATTTATAAATAAATAAATATGAACTAGTCGTGTATATAAAAAGAGGGTACTAGATGTTATTGAACATGGATAATGTAGGCGACAGCATAGCAATAAATTAAAACATGCAATCAAAAATAACTTTTTTGAGTAGCGAATTAATGCTTTCAAAGGAATATCACCAGACACATGCAATGATAAATAATTCATAGTTGATAATGATATTGTATCTATCTATTTATAAATAAATAAATATGAACTAGTCGTGTATATAAAAAGAGGGTACTAGATGTTATTGAACATGGATAATGTAGGCGACAGCATAGCAATAAATTAAAACATGCAATCAAAAATAACTTTTTTGAGTAGCGAATTAATGCTTTCAAAGGAATATCACCAGACACATGCAATGATAAATTATTCATAGTTGAGAATGACATAGTATCCATCAATGTATAAATAAATAAACTAGTCGTGTCTAAAAGTAAATAAGAAGAGGGTAGTTGTTACTGAACATGGATAATGTAGACGACAGCAAACTAGTAGTTCTGTGAACAGTAGACCTCGCGCTCAGTAAGTTACATTGACCTGTTGTTATGTTTTCACGAAAATTAATAAATAATTTTGCAATTTAAAATGTCTAGAAAAAATCCTAAATAAACATAGAGGTTTCTGTCCTATCGTACCGTGACGTGTCGTCCCGGAATGTGAGTGTGAGCGCTGTTATCAGGTCTGGCTGCAACTGTCTACAACGTTGATGGAAAGATACATTTTCAAGATGTTCGATGTTTTTGAACGGGTAGTATTATAGTCAACTTATACTAACGTTGATGGAAAGATGCATTTTCAAGATGTTTGATGTTTTTGAACGGGTAGTATTATAGTCCACTAGACAGCTGATTTATGATGAATAATTCTATAGTCTGATTTTTACTCTAATATTGGCGTATGAAGGAGGCTCCTTTTTCCTTTTATATTATTCTTGAAATGCAAAATTTCTAAAAACCTTGTATATACGTCGACGTGCAATTTAAAAAGGAACATACCTGTCAAATTTCATGAAAATCTATTACCGCGTTTCGCCGTAAATGCGCAACATATAAACATTTAAACATTAAGAGAAATGCCGAACCGTCGACTTGAATCTTAGACCTCACTTCGCTCGGTCAATTTATTTTTCTTTCATTTATGGTTACCAAGGGCTCATGTTGAAGCCCCTTCTTCTGGTTCTATAATTTTAGCAGGGGTTATGTTGAAATTAGGGGGGTATGGTCTTATTCGTGTACTTTATTTAACGATTTGGTTTTTCTCTATTCTTATTTCTTTAGAATCTTTCAGATAGAATCTTGGGAGCTTTATATGTAAGATTTTTTTGTTTATTACAGTCTGATTTAAGGGTTTTGGTGGCTTATTCATCAGTTAGCCATATAGGTTTAGTAATTAGTGGAATTTTCACTTGTAGTTATTACGGATAAAAACATGCAATCAAAAATAACTTTTTTGAGCAGCGAATTAATGCTTTCAAAGGAATAACATCAGACACATGCAATGATAAATAGGAAGGATTGCCGTTAGATTAAGAGAAACATGCTTATGATATCCTAACATTTTATTGAAAAAACATTCTTGTCCTCTGATTCAAAAGAGAAGCCTTTTTGACTATATCGACCACTGATTCAAAAAGAAGCTTTTCGACCATATCGACCTCTCATTCAAGAGAGAAGCCTTTTCGACCATATCGACCTCTGATTCAAAAAGAAGCATTTTCGACCATATCGAAGTGTAAGTCTTTAGAATTAACAGTGTTGACTGGAACTGAAAACTTTACTACTTGAAAATAAATTTGACTAAGAAAAAAATGTTGGATGAGAACCAAGATGAAGATCTCCTATGGCCTCTATGGTTAATGGATGCAGCACAATCACAAGGGGTTTGTGATTGATAAATACCTTATCTTCACACTCAACAAAGATTTCTTTGTTGAAAATTAATTAAAATTAAAAATGAACTTGAAAATAAATTTGGCCAAGATATGGTGGATGAAAACCAAGATGAAGATCTCCTATGGCCTCTATGGTTAATGCATGCAGCACAATCACAAGGGGTTTGGAAATGATGATACAGTGATTGATAAATACCTTATCTTCACACTCAACAAAGATGTCTTCAAAGAAGTTATCATAATGTTCCTGCATCTCTTCATCTGACACATTGCTGATCACTGAAAAAGATTAATTGTCGAATTTATGGATTGGAAGTCAGTACATTACCTTATTCTCACATTCAACAAATACATCCTCGAATATGTTATCATAATGCTCTTGCATTTCTTCATCTGTCACATGGTTGATCACTGCAAAATATGAAGTTGACTTAAATTGTAAGCATGCATTCAGTTGTATAGGGTTGGGCAGGGAGGTATGGATGATTTGAAATAACAGTTACACATTCATTTTTAAATGAAACTCAGAATTTATTTTTCCTACAGTTACCCGAAAAAGTTCTCATTCCCGCATCAATTATAGTACGCAAAATACCTTATTCCCACACCTAGTGCAGGAATGTAGATTTGAGTGCGGCAAAGACTTGCAAAGAATTTGCAACATAACAACACAAAATAGTTAACACGCTTTATGACGGTAGAGTGCGGCAAAGTAAAAGAAATGTTGGTAAACCTGAATATGTGCTGGCTGGACATTTTTGTAAAACAGCTGATTATTACCGTGGGATATTGAATAACGAACAGTAAATAAACAAGAAGTTTTGATAGTATTCAATATCAGTATTTTATTTCTATTCAAGTTATCATGAACGATTTAAACAAGAAGTTTTGATAGTATTCAATATCAGTATTTTATTTCTATTCAAGTTATCATGAACGATTTTTCATGTGTAAGATGCCTATATTTTTAACTGGAAGACATTGGAAACATTTATCGATCATTTCTATGATCAAAGAATCAAGTATTTTTATATCTACAATTACTTTTGTGGTTAGGTTTCTCTTATTACTGACACTAAGGTTATATTTTCAAAACAATAATGTATCCATTAGGTTTGAAACATAAATATTTACACTTTAAAAAAAGTTATTCAGTTCTTCAACTCCCCGAAAAATATCATTTTTGTAGAACAACTTCAATGAATGCCGTTGATGAATTAGAAACAAAATACAGAATAGATTTATTGAATACCGTAATCAAAATCACAATACAATATATTGTTTACTCAACAGTGACTTGAATGATTGACGTTCAGAATTTCAGGTAAATGTAATGTCTATATAATATAATTTAATCACGTTTTAAATAATGCAGACGTTTCATGCTGCTACTGGGCGATTGGCCAGAAAAGCAGAAAGGCCAAATTAACTAATGTATTTACACACACACACACACACACACACACACACACACACACACACACACACACACACACACACACACACACACACACACACACACACACACACACACACACACACACACACACACACACACACACACACACACACACACACACACAGACCAACACCCGAAAATCATGTTTTTGGACTCAGGGGACCTTGTAACGTATAGAAAACTTGAAATTGGGGTACCTTAATTTTTTTGGAAAGCAATACTTTCCTTACCTATGGTAGTAAGGCAAGGAAAGTAAAAATTGAAGAGGTAAAAATGATTGATTATGTACGAAAAATATGTGCTGTCCATTTTGTCCATACACTCCTGTAGACGTTGTGACAAGTTGCCCATACTCTTCCGAAGCATTGCAAGTGGTACCGCTCGAGTTTCCTATGCTATTGTTCCACTCAGGGCTTCAAGGGTTTCTGGTTTGTTTATTTATACACGTACTTTTAAGTAGCCCCCGGTGAGCGAGGAGGCCACTCCACATCTCCAGGCAACGCAATGGGGCGCCCAGCAAAGGTCTGCCTTAGAAATTCCATAGCTGCTCTCGATGTATGGCATGTCACCCCATCTTGTTGGAACCATAGCCTACAGTATTGACGTTGATACGTCGACTCCTCAATTGTGACAGAGAAATTCAAGCAGCATAGTTAAATAACGTTCTGTATTGACAGTGACGGTTCGACCGTTTTCTCGAAAAATCTGGTGTGGCACACTCACACAACTTTCCTTGCCGTTATGAAAATTGATCAAATGACGCTAGTGGTTCACGCGCATCTCAAGTCTACTATTCAAAGATCTGAGCCAGCTGGTGACAGGACAATAACGCTGGAGACACGTGAGGTCTGCTATCTCTTCATAGTGAATGATTTAATAGAATCAACAGTTGCCAACAGTTTGTAATTGAATAATCACATTATCTCGAATTTCGAGCTTATTTTCAATTTTAGGTGAAAATGTTACTGAACATTAATTGTAGAGATTTTCATGCTCAATCTTTTCCACTTAATTTTTTCGTTTAAATTGTATCTGAAGCCTGATAATTGGGAATCTAAGATCAAACTTTGCATAGATTGGACGGTGCTCCTGAAATTTTTACAGATATGGGACTTGTGGCAGTTGATAGAGCTTATCAATGACTATTTCAGGTATAAATTTGATCAAAATCGTTGGAGCCGTTTTCAAGAAAATCGCGAAAAACCCTGTTTTTGACAACATTTTCTCCATTTTAGCCGCCATCTTGAATCGAATTTGATCGAAATTGTTCGTGTCGGACCCTTATAGTGTGAGGACCTCAAGTTCCAAATTTCAAGTCATTCCGTTCATTGGGAGATGAGATATCATGTACACAGACGCACATTCACTCATACACTCATACACACACACACACACACACACACACACACACACACACACACACACACACACACACACACACACACACACACACACCACACACACACACACACATACAGACCAATACCCAAAAACCACTTTTTTGGACTCAGGGGACCTTGAAACGTATAGAAACTTAGAAATTGGGGTACCTTAATTTTTTTTCGGAAAGCAATACTTTCCTTACCTATGGTAATAGGGCAAGGGAAGTAAAAAAGTAAGGGCAAATAATCAGTTTTATGGGGCTACCTAGAAGCACGTGTATACATAAATAAACACAAACCCTTGAAACCCTTGAAGGAACAATAACACTCGAAATTCGAGCGGTACCACGTGTACGAGGAGTATGGACAACTTCTCACAACGTCTACAGGAGTGTATGGACAAAAACGGGCAGCATGTAACAGATGTTATTTTTCGTACATAATCAATGTTTCAATTTTTTCCTCTTCAATTTTTAGAATATCAACATCCAAGGTACACACTAAAAAATAAATTTTGAGTTTCGTTTAAAAATGAGTGTGTAACTGTTATTTCAAATCATCCATACCTCCCTGCCCAACCCTGTATTACTCGATAACATCATAGAGAAAGATAACATAATAGGATATCATACCCTTGTTAGGGTCGTTCATATTCCTAATATCACGCCGATTACTGTCATTATAATATAAAAACGGCTCAATAAGAGAGAATAACAGCTTCACATAACTTTACGAAAAATAACTACTAGGATTATTCGCCTCGAGTTAACAGTGAAATTTGGAATATAAACGCCCTATACCAAGGATATCTTCTTTTGCTACCTTTTCTCTATGTTAACATCTAAAGTGGGAGAGAAATTACTTTTAACACGGCTCTTTCTCGAAGACGGGGAGGTCCGATGCTCTATCCTCCACTAATCACTCCCACTACCTAGCAGCATTCTCCTTCTTTTGTTTCTGTGTGAGAGAGCTTTCCAACGCAACTGGTCAGCAGGTATAATATTGTTTTCATCACAAGAGCATGAAGCAAAATGACACGGCGCATCCAATTGTGCGCAGGATGTCTGTCTGTGTCTACGCTACAAACTGTGGAGGGAGAAATGAGTTTCTCCCCTTCATGTTAAAAGTAATATATCTCAGACTTTAGTCTTTCAACCGATTTGAAAAAGATCGAATGACCTATTTAGATTTTTCCCAGTATTATTTGTCCTAAGATGAATTTTCCAGTTTTTTTTTTTTTTTTGGTAGAAAATAGAATAAGTGAAAAAGTCAAATTATACATTTGTTAGTATGAATATAAATAAAACCAATGTAACAAAAGATTAATTACAATATTCTTCATCAAAAACCTCCAATTTTAGAAGTCGTCGTACTTAAAAGTGCTGAAAACAAACTATAAATCACACCACACACACACACACCACACACACACACACACACCACACACACACACACCACACACACACACACACACACCACACACACACACACACACCACACACACACACACACACACACACACCACACACACACACACACACCACACACACACACACCACACACACACACACCACACACACACACACACCACACACACACACACACACACACACCACACACACACACACCACACACACACACACACCACACACACACACACACACACACCACACACACACACACACCACACACACACACACACACACACACCACACACACACACACCACACACACACACACCACACACACACACACACCACACACACACACACACACACACACACACACACACACACCACACACACACACACACACCACACACACACACACACACACCACACACACACACACACCACACACACACACACCACACACACACACACACACACACCACACACACACACACCACACACACACACACCACACACACACACACCACACACACACACACACACCACACACACACACACACCACACACACACACACCACACACACACACACCACACACACACACACACACCACACACACACACACACCACACACACACACACACACCACACACACACACACCACACACACACACACCACACACACACACACACACCACACACACACACACCACACACACACACACCACACACACACACACACACCACACACACACACACCACACACACACACACCACACACACACACACACCACACACACACACACCACACACACACACACACACCACACACACACACACACACACACACACACACACACCACACACACACACACCACACACACACACACATACAGACCAATACCCAAAAACCACTTTTTTGGACTCAGGGGACCTTGAAACGTATAGAACTTAGAAATTGGGGTACCTTAATTTTTTTTCGGAAAGCAATACTTTCCTTACCTATGGTAATAGGGCAAGGGAAGTAAAAAAGTAAGGGCAAATAATCAGTTTTATGGGGCTACCTAGAAGCACGTGTATACATAAATAAACACAAACCCTTGAAACCCTTGAAGGAACAATAACACTCGAAATTCGAGCGGTACCACGTGTATGAGGAGTATGGACAACTTCTCACAACGTCTATAGGAGTGTATGGACAAAAACGGACAGTCTTTAACAGATGTTATTTTTCGTACATAATCAATGTTTCAATTTTTTCCTCTTCAATTTTTAGAATATCAACATCCAAGGTACACACTAAAAAATAAATTTTGAGTTTCATTTGAAAATGAGTGTGTAACTGTTATTTCAAATCATCCATACCTCCCTGCCCAACCCTGTATTACTCGATAACATCATAGAGAAAGATAACATAATAAGATATCATACCCTTGTTAGGGTCATTCATATTCCTAATATCACGCCGATTACTGTCATTATAATATAAAAACGGCTCAATAAGAGAGAATACCAGCTTCACATAACTTTACGAAAAATAACTACTAGGATTATTCGCCTCGAGTTAACAGTGAAATTTGGAATATAAACGCCCTATACCAAGGATATCTTCTTTTGCTACCTTTTCTCTACGTTAACATCTAGTCTTTCAACCGATTTGAAAAAGATCGAATGACCTATTTAGATTTTTCCCAGTATTATTTGTCCTAAGATGAATTTTCCAGTTTTTTTTTTTTTTTGGTAGAAAATAGAATAAGTGAAAAAGTCAAATTATACATCTGTTAGTATGAATATAAATAAAACCAATGTAACAAAAGATTAATTACAATATTCTTCATCAAAAACCTCCAATTTTAGAAGTCGTCGTACTTAAAAGTGCTGAAAACAAACTATAAATCAGCCTGAACACAGGGACAATAGTAGTGTCAACCAAGGTTCACTAGATATCGCTGGAACACGGAATTGGAAATGCCGTATACATAAGAATTACGGACATTTCCAATTCCTTATAGCGAGGAATGCTATGTTACAGCGACAGTGAAGAAAGATAGGAGGACAGTGTTGCCGATTCTCTGCCTTGCCACCGCCTTCTATAGAGGATAGCTGATAGATATAATATGACTGTTCATTCTTGTTTAAAATGATCAATTATATTCTATTTGACAAGAAAATATATTTTTCAATGATAAGTTAGTCAGGGTGTCCACTGAATCAGGCTTCAGAGATTCCCGTACAATCCCCGTATATTTCACGTTTTTCCCGGTTTTCCCGCCGGTTGAAACGCATGATTCATATGTAAAAATATGGGTTGTAAGCGGGGGGTGGGTGGTTATGAGGTATGGAATTACTCAGAAGGGTGGTCTTATTTGGAAAAATGTAATATTCTTAAATAACAATATCAAAAGTAATGCAGCATGTTTTACATGAAAATGTAGCACCATTATACGATAATAACTGTATACTGTGTTCCGAATAATATAAAAAACAAACTCTGCCCTTAATGTAGAAAAATTAGAAAAGTAGCTAGTTGACGGAAGTGTCAAAAAATTTCCCTTATCCCGAAAAAATTCCCGCCTCGTGGACACCCTGGTTAGTAAATTTGCATAGCCTAGTTGAAATTAAATATATTCCTACATTGTTGAGAAATGATCTGACAGCGTCGATTTGCTTAGTCAAAAAAATAATAGACAAGGATAGCAGCACTAATGCTAATCAAATACAGTACTGACTGACATTATAACTTATGCTAATCAAATACTGACTGCAATTATAACTTGGAGCTCATTTTAGCAGCTATTAGCCGCTACTAGTCCTTTTGTGAAGCGTGTTTTAGTGGCTGCCTCTAATGGACGCTTCAACATTCCCTGTGTAGGCCTGATTACGGTTTGCCCTGTGATTATAGTAGCAGCCACCAATAGCGGCTAATATTATCCCTGTGTGCAGGCTGCTATATGATCGTCACACTGCCATACAACAAATTCTCTTAATAATACCTATACAGTCCACAAACCATACAACTCAACCAGCCTTTTGTCGATTGCGCATTTCCTGTACAAGCCGCACGAGGCGGTTTTTCAGCCGGCACGACAGGACAGGAAACTCTCCGTTAGGCTGATTGGGTTGACGTAAAGAGTGAGGCGACTTGCACACACACCGATTTTGGACGGCCGGTTTTTAACGGAATCCAAATTCTAAAGGTGCGTACAGACTTTCGCTCTGCTCCGCAACCGTACGTCACTCCATCAGAGCGATTGATGATCGACCGGCGAGCAAGAGTGGTTCGACCGGGGAACGCGAGAAGATCTAACATCTTCCGTAACGTTCATGATGGGTGCGTGGGCGGAGCGACTTTGGTTCGATGGTGGTACGAGGGCGGAGGGAGGAGCGTGCTCGGTGCGGGTTGGAAGCGCGAATATGTGTACGCAGCTCAATAGTGACGTGAAGGCGGGAACGGGACCTGGCACACACGGTAAAATGCCGTCGGTAAAGAGCCGGCCACTGCCACTGCGTAGCACCGGTGCCGGCGATACAGTGGCGCCCATGAGTAAATACAGGCTTGCACAAACACCGATTTTTCTCTGACCGTCCTTGCTAGTTCTCGCTACACCATCCTCCATTCTAGTCGACTGCTCTGCTCTTTTGATATAATAGTGCGAGGTACCGTAATTATACTTAGGCAGTTATATGTGATAAAGATTGTTTCGCATTTAAATAAAAATATAAGTAATTTAGAAATAAGGCATACACCATACCAAACACGACCAGCAGTATCAAACATTTTTAATATAAATTTTATCAAGTTAGTGGTGTGTAGACACCAATTCTCTTATTTTTGTAATATATTTTCGAACAAAGTTCCAATTATTTTCATAAATACAGAAATTACTAAAAAACTTCTTAAAGAAATAAATATATGGGTTGAACAGAATATTTATTATAGACTACCTAAATTCTAATAGTTTCATAATTTCGTTACCAGCTCCATTTTGGTTATGTGTTGAATGAGGTTTCTTGTTTTTTTTTTGTCATTGTACTACCTATTGAATTTTTGCTACTTTTAATTTCTTTATTTATATAATTTAATTTCCTGTATGAACTCACAGCCAGCGCACAAGTTTACTTTGATGGCTGTGCCAAGTAGGCTATGTGTAAAAATGTATTTCATCTCATTATTTGTATTGTACATTGGCAAATAAATATTCTTATTATTATTATTATGTTTGAAATGGGTGACATAGATAATGATATCCTTATATCGTTACTGGAAGCAAGACCGGTGTTGTGAATAAGACTTTGGAAACATTTAAAGACCGGAATCTCACCAGGGATGCATGGAGAGAAGTTTACTGCACTCTCAAAAATTATTTTGAGGATCTAGAAGATACAGAAAAAAACGCATTTGGTAAGTAGTTTCCTTTATTTTACATTTTATTCGTCCTAATCACTTTTTACCATTCATTATGGCTAGAACAACCTGAAACAGGGTATCTTCCCAGCCCCAGACGGTTTTAAAATAGCTAGAGTCTTTCCACTTTACAAAAATGGCGACAAATCCCAAAAAAATAACTATAGACCCCTTTCCCTTTTAAGCATCTTTTCAAAACATAGAAGACATAATTCATTCTAATTACCAATAATATATTATCAAATAAAGATCTCGTAATCTGCACTTAGTGTGAATATACCATTACTAAAATATTGCCTTAGTCATATAATAGTGAGCCAAAACCAGAAGCTGAGTTTTGTTATTAAAAAGTTGTAGTTACCTAATTATATTACTGTATTTATCTATCCAATTATTTATTCGTTATTAATCTTTTTTGTATATAGTGAGCCGAGACCAACATCATCAAATCTTAATCATCATCAAAATCAGGCGGTGAAAAATCGGCCGTCCAAAAATCGGTGTGTACAGTATTTATCTATCCAATTATTTTTTCTTTATTAATCTTTTTTGTATATAGTGAGCCGAAACCAACATCATCAAATCTTAATCATCATCAAAATCAGACGGTAAAAAATCGGCCGTCCAAAAATCGGTGTGTGTGCAAGTAGCCGTTAAAATTTTGCTACCGATAAAAAATCGGCCGTCCAAAAATCGGTGTTTGTGCAAGTAGCCTGAGCTTCCTGTCCAGCCAATCGGAGAGCATCCTGTCCTTCCATGTCGACCGGAAAAATGACTAGTGTGGCTTGGCCCTTATGCCGCATGTACATGTTGGCCCAATGTCGACCAGCGCCAGTGTGTGAATGGGTGGTTGGCTACCGCTGGCCTTCATTGACCTACGTTACTTTACCACGCTGGGGCAACGTGTAGATGCGGCATGAATGATTATCATGCATTGAAATAGAAATACACTTACGATGCGATCCATCAGCTGATTTGGCTGAATTCTGGGGGTTCACGTACAGGTTCTGCAGCAAGACAGTCTGAAAATAAATTTGAAATATTCAAATTCTTGACTCATGATCTTCTTAACAGCAAAAAACGTATTTTCAAATCTTTTAAATACAGAAACTTTGGAAAAATAGCATGAATCAATTATAACAATATTCAATGTACTTGTACATTTGATGAATAAATATGATTGATTGATTGAATCCAATTTGTGTGGATTAACTTAGATCATTTTTTTGATGAAATAAATAAATATAAATCCCGTTCACCACATACTGTTAGTCTATATCTTCTACTGGAATCGACAGTTAGGTGCTAATATTGAAAGGTTCTGGCTTTAAGTGTAAAAATGAATTAAATATAATAGAAATTAGTGTGAGAATTAGAGCCAGGCCATTTTAAGCGCTTTTTCAGGTGCAACACATTTCAAATTCAAAATGCTTTTATTGCCGTGAACAAATACATGTTATTGACAAAGTCATCAGTATAATCAACATATACATACTAACATACATCATACATATAATAATCAATATACATACTAACATACATCATACATATAATAATGTATTGGTGAATGTGATATTTTCGAGCTCAAAATTCAAGTGTTTTATTCTTTATTTTGTGAATTTATAGTTTGTTTCATGTTTTAAGAAACTTTTATTATTAATCCATCCAAATTTAAAATTGTTTGTTTTATTCTAATTTATATTTTAGATTGTGATTTGGTGTAGAAATTTGAATGGACATAACCTATAATATTTGGACACTTTAAAACTAAATTAGGAAATTGAAGAAGTTTTAGGCAATAGCCTGTTTTTTCTTTTCCGATTCTTGTATTTTTTTGCTAACCTTATAAATAAATATATAATAAATACATATCGCTTACTCAAAAACAGAGAAATATTATCACAGCAAACAGTTGCGGTTTATTCATAACAATAAATAACATGTTCCAAACAATTATATTTTTAAGCACTCTTTAGAAGTCAATGTCGGTGTGCTCGAAAAAAGGGTTTATAAGGGGGTTTATAGGGTTTTAAGGGTTAAAACCTATAAAAAGGGTTTCTTGGAAAAAAGGTTTATAAGGGGGTTTATAGGGTTTTAAGGGTTAAAACCTATAAAAAAGGGTTTCTTGAAAGCCATTCATCTAATTTGTCGAGGAGAGTCTTCTTTGGATATTTGTTTAAGAGGTTTGAAAACTTGTTATAAGCTTTTTTAGGTGGTACCGTATGGATTTTGAGGGATTTACTCAATCTGCAATAGTCGGTACAAATTTTTCCCTTATTGCGAGTGTCATGCTTGTGAAAATCCTTATTAAAAGTCAAATATGGTAATTTTTTCAAAGAGAATGTCAATTCAAAGAGCTCTAAAATGTATAAATTAACTATTGTTTCAATTCGCAATTCAATAAAAATTGGTTTGCAGTGATCCAGAGAAGCCGAGTCATTCATGATTCGTGAAAGTGAAAAAACAAAAACAAAATGGCAGCTATAAGGATAACCGCTGAGTTTTGGACACTTCGAATACGTCATTTGTAGTTTCCTATCATCCAGGAACAATACCCTAAAATGTTCGACACAATTTCTGAAACACTCTGTATAACTTATAAAGTCAAAACTATCTGTATCAAGTATTCATACTTTTCTTTTAGCTTGGGTCGGAATAATTGTAGTAATAATGAATAGGATTTTTAAATATGGATG
>NC_052508.1:71799811-71831737 GCF_014356525.2 Nilaparvata lugens | reverse complement strand
GGCCGAAAATTTCGAAAACATACTAAGTCTGTAAAATGGATTAATAAATGATTATTATAAGCCCCCCTATTGAAATTTCTGGTCAGAAACCATCCCCAATATTCACTCAACATATTCACAAAGTTTCATACCGTTCTGTCAAGTAGTTTTCGAGTCTATAGGGAACAAACAAACACACACATTCATTTCATATAGATAGATTAATCAATTAATAATATTTTTTATCAATTTCATAATGAATTTACATTATTAAGATGAAATACTTTGTTTATAATTCTACATATTGTTTAAAGACAATCAGGCAACAGAGCAAAGCGAGACAGAGACAGCGCTATCCACTTTGTTGAATGATAGACAAGGATAGCAATGCCATTGCTAATTTAAACGCTGCCATTATAACGTGGGACTGAGTATAGCTATCCGCAGAAGAACCGGTACCTATGAACTTTGCAAAATTGTTGATTTTTATTAGTTCTTGTTACTAGACGATGGCACAGAACGATTAAAATTTTGGTTTTTCTTTGCAGTTGATGTACAACAGTCTTGACGAGGGAATCACAGCGGTGAAGAGAAACAAAGCATGGGCTCTGCTCTATTTCCACAAGAACTACACAGAGAGTCTACTGGAGAGGATTGACCGAGGCAAAAAAGCCTCCAATATGAGTCTTGCAAACAGCTTGCTTGAAGTCTATCCTGATAATTCTAGTAAGTCGAGTTGAATATTGAATCAATCACCATATTTCTGTCTTCAAGATAGTTTGAAGACAAACTATGAAGACAAAAAACCTGATTAAATATAGCAGGTGGTTTAAACCTGATTCAATATATACATGATCATACATATGTCGTTATTTCGATTAACCTAAGGTACAGTATGCTGATAATTGAATCATAATTTTCTTTCAAATTCATTACTCTAATCTGGAACGGTAGGGACATATCTATTATTCAAACTGTATTCTGTAGTAGAAAGGTATAGAACGGTAGTTATCTATAAACCTGATTCAACTTTCCATGTAGGGGAACTAACATTCAATACTCATCAAAATCTCTTCCATTATAGTGAGGTTCACATTATAATGGCAGTGGAGAAGAAAGATAACAACGTTGCCGATCCTCTGTCTTGTCAATGCCTTCTATAGATGGTAGCTGATACAGCTTTATTGATGTAATATCAAAAGTTCATTCTCGTTAAAAATAATCAATTATATTTTTCAATAATTTCATAATGAATTTTCATAATTAAGATGAAATGATTTGTTAATTGATTATTAATTCTACATGATAAAAGACGATCTTGCAACAGAGCAAAGCGAGAAAGAGATCCGCTTTGTACTTTGTTGAATGATAGACAAAGGATCACAACAACATGAGGAAATAATCTCGTACGGTAATAGAATAATAAGAAATATGATAAAAAAGTATAAATCAATAGTAATTGAGAAAAATAACAATTTAATAGATAGATAGGAGAACAACGTTGCCGATCCTCTGTCTTGTCAATGTCTTCTATATAGACGGCAGCTGATACAGGTTTATTGATGTAATATTAACGGTTCATTCTCGCTTAAAATAATCAATTATATTCTATTAACCAAGGAATTATATTTTCCAATAATTTCATAATTAAGATGGAATATTTTGTTAATTCTACATTGTTAAAAGACGATCTGGCAACATTTCAAAGCGAGAAAGAGATAGCGATATCCGCTTTGTTGAATGATATACAAGGATAGCAATACCATTGCTAATCAAACACTGCCATTATAACATGAACCTCACTATAGAGCACGAATTCTGGAGCATAAAATACATATAGACTCGACATATTTATGAGATGAAATATATTGTTAATCAATTATTTATTCTAAATTGTTAAAAGACGATCCGGCAACAGAGCAAAGCGAGAAAGAGATAGGCTTTGTTGAATGATAGACAAGGATAGCAATACCATTGCTAATCAAACACTCATTTCAATTCATTTCATTTATTGTATAAAATACTATAATCATAATACAATTATGACATGGAGGAAAAACTAGGCTGAGCCTGTACTATTTCTCTCCAAAAATTTTGATAAAATGTTAATGTTGTCCAAAAGATAAGATTATATAATTATGTAAAGGTGATTTTTTACTCTAAATAAATCACAGAATGTATCACAATAAATTAAAAAATATACATTAATAAATTAAAATATAAATTAAACTTTATAAATATTGCACTTATTTAAATTTTTAATACAAAATCAAAAACCTACTCACTGAAAAACACTACCATTATAACTCGGACCTCACTATAGCATCTGGCTGAACAACGCACAACCCTAAGGCTCAACTCACACTTACGCGACTCAGGTCGAGAAGAGACTCGACTCTAGTCGAGAGCATGTGTTTTCGAATGGTGACGTCGCGGAGACTAGAATCGACTGGTCTGAGTGTCACCATTCGAAAACACATGCTCTCGACTAGAGTCGAGTCTCTTCTCGACCTGAGTCGCGTGAGTGTGAGTTGAGCCTAAATGGACTCTGTAGTCTAATTTAAAACTATTTGAAACTGTGTTCAAAACTATTTTTTACACAGTAATAACAAAATTGGTTCGAATTATAAAAGTACTAGCCGTCAGGCTCGCTTCGCTCGCCATATCCGTCTAGCCAGGGGGCTCCGCCCCCTGGACCCCCGACTGGATAGACCAAGAATGGGATTAGCAGGCTCGCTTCGCTCGCCTGCATTTTTATATTTTTTATCATGTTAGGACAATCCATTCAGGGGTCCAGACTAAACGTCTGGCTAAACGGATATGGCGAGCGAAGCGAGCCTGACGGCTAGTAATGTAATATTCCCAGGATTGAAGTAGCAGTGCCCAATCAATTTTTCCGCGATAAATGCATTTAAATCTTCAACTTGGTGCCAACCTAACAAAGTCAACTCAACTTAATGTTAACCTGACTAAATTATTAATTTAGTTGCCAGTTAACAACTGTTTCGAAGAGGCACTCTATCTAGATTATAGTTCTATAGTAACATATGATATGGAAATTTCAATTATAATTAAGAGATTGATTGATTGATTGATTGATTGAGTACTTTATTTACGAGATTCTTCGGACATTGATATGTCCAAAGCTCCGCCAATTTATGTAGATGCATAACAATATAATTATTATCTATAGTTATTATATTACAAATTGCTTCTTCATATCATATACAGTTCAATAATTATTTTCTTAGTCTATATCATGTAAATTCATCTATAATTTTGCTGTATGTAAGCTATTGTATATAAGTGTATAAGACAGTAGGCTATATATTGTAATCTACATAAATAATATATACTGTCTTATACACTTGGGAGAAGAAGAATATACATGCTAAAAGACGAACTTTAAACCCTTAAAAACAACCCTTAGAGTTAAAATATTGCCAAAAGGTTTCTTAGTGCGCCTCTAAAGGGCCAACTGAACATACCTACCAAATTTGAACGTTTTTGGTCCGGTAGATTTTTAGTTATGAGAGTGAGTGAGTGAGTGAGTGAGTCAGTCAGTCAGTCAGTGAGTGAGTGCCATTTCGCTTTTATATATATAGATAGATAGATGGATGAGGTATGAATAATTCTTCCAACATATATTGTTGAACTCAAGATGATCTTTTCACCTCTATTGCATAAGTGGATTGAATAATATTGAAAATAAATAAAGGCAATAGCTCACTACACTTTTTTTATTCATACTAAAAAAATAATTATATTCTTGTTTGCTACCTATATCTTTATTCTTAATACTTGATATTATTGACATTGTTTTAGTTCAGACACTGAGTTACTTGTAAATATTTGAAAAAACACTTACTTTTCTTGGAGTATTGAGGAATGCATTTCACTCCCTGAGGAGGAGCTTCATCATCAGCCTCAGCCTAAGCCTCAGGCTGATGAGGCTCCTCTTGAGGAGTGAAATGCATTCCTCAATACTCCAACAAAAGTAAGGTTTTTTCAAATATTACAAGTAACACAGTGGCTCAACTACAACAAAGTTATTATAGGTGATGGTTCTTGATTCATTCCGAGCTGCTTTGTATTAACACACTTTTTTATGTATTTGAACACGACTTGCAGTCAATTATTAAGTAAATATTAAAAACTTTACTTACTGACTGAACTACTTTTAGACTGTTGAGAATGATCGCTAGACGATTGGAAGTACTTCAGTCAGTAAGTAAAAGTTTTTAATATTTACTTGATAATTGACTGTATGTCGTGTTCAAATAAATAAAAAAGTGTGTTATTATATAGTGGTTCGTCATGGAAAGCAACATCAATGATATTATTGGTTTCGAAAATAATTAGGCTAATTTGTTAAATGGTGAAAATTAGTCAGAATTATAACTCTGTATATAGTTTAAACTTTTGACTATTGCCTTCTTCATTGAGAATTGATTCTAATAATTTCTTACAGTTTATTACATTGCTCAAAAATTAAGATGGGACTTGCATTCAGGATTTATGTCATTCATGGAGAATTTTCTAAGAAATTGTGAAATCGATGACAGAGTTGTAAAGAGTCCTATCACGGTGAGTACCTACCCAGCTCATTAATAACTTAATACTGAATGGCGTTAAATTTCACACAACTTTTGAAACGTGCACTAATACTGCACATTGTCATGATGCAATAATAAATATGCCATGCTAATGTTGAATTTATTTATTTCTCATAAATTCAATAAAATAATAATAAATAAATAAATGTTTATTTCCCCAAAAACTAAAACTATTAAACTAAATTAGTTTAATAGTTTTTTAAACTAAAACTAAAACTAAACATCAATATTATTACACAAAATATTAGATAAATTACAATATCACATACAATAGTAGTTACAAAAATTCTTATAATGTGACCTCTACTTGTTTAGTTTTTTCTGTGTGGAAAATTGACCTACTACACTATGGCGTACCATGTTCTAGAGTAGGTTTTGTTAGTTTTTTTGTGCGTATTATTAATTAGTTAGTGTTTAGTAAGTCATTAGGTGGTTAGTTGTTATTTGAAAAATGTTTTCTATGTTCTGTCTTCCTTTGCTCATCAACCAATTGTGTACTATTGTTTTGAACTTTCTAGGATGATTAATCTGTTAAAGTTTGCAGGAAGTAGATTATATAATTTTGGTGCTAAATGATTGAAATGTCTCTGGTATAGTGCCTTCCTTGCAACACTGGTGATGAAAAGATTCGTGTATCTGGTGTTGTGGTTGTGGTTTCTGGTTTGAAATGTTGTTGGGTTCTTGTGTAATCTGCATAGTATCTCCTTGGAGTAAAGCTGTCTTGGATCCATCACATCAAACTCATTGAATAGCTCGTCTGATGAATAGCGTGGAGGCTTCTGGTTGATGACCCTCATGATCAGCTTCTGTACCCTGAGGAGCTGTTTGATGTGCAAGAAGCTTGCACCTCCCCATCCCACAATCCCATACAGCATGAGGGACTGTGCTAGAGAGAAGTAGATAACTCTTAGACATCCCTTGTCGACCAGTGTCCTCAGAATCCTGAATCTGCAGATAGTCTACCTCAGTCTCCCGCATAATTCATTGAGATGATGATCCCAGCGCAGAAAAGAGTCCATTGTAACTCCCAGGTATTTCAATGTTACTGAAATCCATTAAAGTTAACTGAATTTAATTTTAATGAAGAAGGCCTATTTAATTTGTTTTGTTTACAGGAAGGTGAAGAGATTTATGAAAGTATTGCTGTAAGATACATTGGTCTGAATGGATATATCATTGCGTAAGTGATCGATATAACTTAATCAGTAAACAGTTATCGGTAAAAACCAAAGAAATGTTGAAAAATATTATAAAAACATTGAACAACTTATAAGTTATAGACGAAATTTTAGAACTGATTTTATTAAAAGATGAGATATTATCACCCAATTCGATTTTTTTCTCAAGAAAAATTAAAAATTTGGAAGAAAAATAGCACAAGTACTACCTTATTATTTTATCTTTTAATGTTATCACATTAGTGTCATTTACATTGTAAATAAATAAAGATCACTGCCCATGGGCAATTGCAGCAGAGCTAATATAAATCATAAATGCCTCAGAAATCTTGATAAGATAATGATACTTTGTTTTTTTATATAACTTTGATTTTCATAATCATTATTTACTGACAATCATAACCATATTAATTGAAGTATTTACAATTTTTTCTATGATTTATTACTTATTTTCAGGATTCTCTATTATTTGGCTATGGTTACACATCCAGTTCTATGGTGTATGAAAAATCTAAGGGGTTGTTTGAGCGGACAATGGTCACAGGTAATTAGGTCTTAGAGTATTAGGTAGGTACTTAGGTATTGAAGTATTTATTCATGAAAAATGATTTACATCTACAGTCTCCATAGTTTTTCATGTAGAATACCCTTTTACATTATATCAAAATAAAACTTACAAAACAGTTACAAACTGTTTTTGCAAAAGTTATGATGGAAAAAATTAACTTACATTCCTTCCAAACCTAAACTAAATAGACTATAGTTACCAGGATTTATTTGATAAAGTCTAGGATTCAAGCTGGATTTGCACAGTGACAGTGAACAGTGAAAATACAATTCCCATAAGTTCTTAGGGTGTTATTCATGCTCACTCGACCGGGCTGAGTTGGAATAAGCCTCGTCAAATAATTATAAATCGTGGAATAGTTTTTTGTGCAACTAGTGCGCAAAGTGACAGTTTGCTGCACCGAAAGAAACGTTTACGCCCGAGCCGTAGGCGAGGGCGGAATGGTTTCTTGAGTGCAGCAGAGGAACTTTGCGCACGTATTTCACATTAAGTTTTTCCTACAGTTACCATTGAATATGAAAAGTGGGTAATTATGGGTAAAATTGCCTAAAATCCATCAAATAACTTAGTAGTGTTTGAATGGCGAGGCGGCTGTGTGGTGTGTGCTGTGGTGGCACTGTGCTGTTGCTGTCCTCGATATAATATATAATACTAATAATTAGCGCGTTGTGCTTGTTGCACCTCTGCTCACTATAGCAGCCACAGCAGTCACTGTTACCAACTTCATTTTGATTTTGCTGCACTGTTGCTCCATATAACCTACTAAGTATTTTGCGTTGCCATGTTGCAAATCTGGAGTGCAGAAAAATTTTTCCCGCACTAGAGCGGAAAAGTGATTCTTTGCGTTCTGTAATCAGTGCAGCAATGGCCACTTTTCAACGTAACTGTAGGAAAATTATATTTTTACTATTCACTCTTGTGTGCGAATCCAGATTTATTAATATTTTGGAAAAATACAGGTAAGTTATTGGTAAAAAATGTGATTGCTTTTCTACAGACATTGGGCTACTCATTGGAGTTTGTTGCTAAATATAAAACGGTGTTGAATACCTTTTACGTGAAGCAAAGTTAGGATCGTGACATTACAGAATTTTTTTAATTATTTTCCAGGTTTGACAAAATTTGAATTATTTGCCGCTCATTGCGTGGCTCAGACATTAATGTCACTTTGCCAAAATGGATTTTCATGTTGATATTCTATGGATATTTCAATTACCAATGAAGAGCGGTATCGGATATCTGATTTTGCTGGTATTTTGGTCGAGTATTTTGGAATGATGACAGGTAAGTGTTTCGTAGCATAATATGAAATAGATATCGGATAAACACGTTAGAATGCCGGCCCCGGCTAAGTATAACAGCCATATAGTGGTCCATTGACCACTTAAATTATATATATTCTAGTCTGTGTAAAATAAGTTAACTCTCCTAACTTTAAATTCCTTGGACACTAAAATACTGTGATGTTTTTAACAGGGTTGGTTAACGCCACATTATTCTGAGAGAAGTGATATTAAAAAAAAACAAACAAATTTTCGCGATGTTTCCAATTTTATCTTAAAAGTTAAATTTCCTTCAAAATGTTGATCCTTCAACCCTGAAACTTTTTAGCACTACTAGGATATCGGGGATGATATTCTACATCCAATTCTGACGTTGAATTGGAAATTTGGGATAGTTGCAATTTTACACGATTTGGCAACCCTGTATAATTTCTTCGGATGGAGGGCCAAGTCTCAACTCATTTTACACAGTAGACTATCATGCTAGGCAATACCTTACCATAAAGCAATAAGGTACCGTAGGTCGGTATTACATAATACATAGTATCTATCTACCTTGACCGTTAGAGACTCTCTACAGCAAAACGCCATACATGGTAGGTAGCCTACATTTTTTAAAATAAATACTATAATAAAATATGCATCAATAACTGTATTAAACAATGATGAATGATTATATTAGGTGGATTTCCTCATCAAATATACTGTATTTCAACCGATGAAAGAATATTGAGAAATTCAATTCAATTCAAATCATTTACTGAAAGCAGTCTGGGAGCTGAAACAATAGGCTACCTATTCAAATATTACCAATTATTTTATTGAATTTATAAAACTATTTTTTTTTTATTAATCATTATTATATTTGTTATATAATACACATAAAGAACAAAGGACCAGAATTTGACACAATAGAACAGTTTGAGATATACACCCAATTTAAAAGCAATAGACAATGTATATTAAACGAACAAACCAACTTCAAATCCCACATCCTCTTTGAATACCTTCTCAGCCACAACAAACCCAATAGACACCAACAAACACCAACAGACACTAATCCAATAGACACCAACAGCACACTAAAAATTGCTATCCTATCCTTCTACTTGTCTATGAGTACAACCAAGAAGATGGTGAACCTGCCGAAAGATCTCGTTGTCACAGTGAGTGATTAATTCATTTATTGTAAAATATCTGACTGCTAGTCGTTTTTTCTAATAGCAAAAAGTGAGATAATTTGTTAATTATATTTATAATAAATATTATTCTTATACAGTATTTATATTTACTATTGTTATTTGTTTTTTATTAATCATTATTAAAATTTGTTCATTCAACTTATATAAATCATTCTACAATTTGATTTCTTGCAGGATTTGTAATTGTCGAATTTATTTCTGATGAGCGAATGGTTACATATTTTGGAATCAGTCTTGTGATAATGATTTTTCTGACAATTGGTGAGTAGAAAATAATAATCCCTTCCATTGACATTAAAACCAGCACTTACTATACTATTACTATAACTATTATAAACCTTACTAGGTCTATAACTATTATAAAATATTGAACAATAGTTATTTCTATTGTTTATGTATGTTAACATTAACAACACCTGTAGCAAAATAAAATGTATCATTCATAAATTTTATAAATTGAACAAGTAAAACGAAATTAAAATTATGAAAATGGTATACTTTGCTTAGGCTCAGGATATCTTCCAATATTGGATGAGAATATGGGGAGGAGCTCTAAAGACCTATTTCAGAAAGATAGAAGTGATCCAGAGGTCAGGGCTGCACTTGGCAAACAAAGACGCTACCCCAGCTCTCTATTATAAAGCGAGATCAAAGTACTTGAAATTAGACAACTTTTTGTAAAGAATTTAATTGTGTAGGTATCTGAATAAAAATAGAAATCTGTTCACAGCTCATGTAAAAAAGTATACAGTTTCCGTTTGCCTACCATTTTTCCTGTACCACGAACGGATCCAACTGTGTGTAGGAGACAACTTTATCATATATGCCATAAATTAATCAATTGTATACCGGAAGATTTTCTCATGAACAGGATCTCAAAGTCAACTTTGCAAGTAATACAGGAGTGGATAAAATTGCAGGGTGAACTCAATAATATCTTGTAGTACCTAATTGAAAACTTTTGTACCTATATATACTTTTCAATTTTTCTTTTCTTTCTCTTTCTCCTTACTTTATTCTTTTGCCTTTCATCCTTATTTCTCTTACCTTTTTCTTCTTCTCTCACTCTCTAACATTTATCTAGTCAACATAAACGTGTTTTACATTTTCCCTTACAAGCTATATCAGTTTAGTACCATGTACCTATACCAGTGCATAAACCTAGGTTTTTCTGGCTTTGTCAGATAGAAAACAAGTTATTTTTAATTTAAGAGTTATGTGTTATTGGAATAACCAGTGCATAAACCTAGGTTTTGCTGGCTTTGTCAGATAGAAAACAAGTTATTTTTAATTAAGAGTTTATGTGTTATTGGAATAACCAGTGCATAAACCTAGGTTTTGCTGGCTTTGTCAGATAGAAAACAAGTTATTTTTAATTTAAGAGTTATGTGTTATTGGAATAACCAGTGCATAAACCTAGGTTTTGCTGGCTTTGTCAGATAGAAAACAAGTTATTTTTAATTTAAGAGTTATGTGTTATTGGAATAACCAGTGCATAAACCTAGGTTTTGCTGGCTTTGTCAGATAGAAAACAAGTTTTTTTAATTTAAAAGTTTATGTGTTATTGGAATCTTATTATGTATTTCTTGCTTGTTGACCGAAGCGAAGCTGAGGTCTTAGTTTCGACTCGATCGTCTGTTTGTTTGTACCGCAGTTACAGTCGCAGTTATTGTCCGATTTGGATGAAATTTGGTATACAAGTTCTTCGAAACAAGGCGCAGAAACGTATGTGTAACGATTTTTGATAAGACCTCCGGCTTTAATATAAATTGTGCCGCTCTAAAATGTGCTGTATTGAATGAATGGTATCGTTGGAATGCTATTAATAGAGGACAAGAGTTGTCAGCAGTGAACCTTGAAACGTCTGAGCCGCTCCAATCATACTGTATTTGAGACATCACAGCTTAGTTAGCTCTTGTTTTCGTTTTAGTATGAGATCGGAAACCGACTTGTGAGCATAAACATTCTGCATAGGCATAACAAGCCGCCATAACATTGAATCCACTTTTCATGAAAAACATTATTAGCAACCTCCTGTCATTGTCACCAACATACCCATGTTATTTAGAATCCTCACTATCGTCTGTGAGACGATTCATCGTCTAAATTGCCTACTGCATATTCCATTTTTCTGTCAGTTGACCGATTTCTTATAATCAATTGTTGGAAAATTTGTAATATTGTAAATATGTGGACGATATGAAGGCACCTCAAGCAAAATTTTAAAAGAATGTGAAAATGAATTACTGGACCCTTTATTGCATCTCCTTAATAATTCAGTAGAGGATAGAGAAATAAATGTGTTTGTAGAGGAAAATGAATTAGACCAAGAAGAGAAAGTAGCATTCTGGGAATTTTATTGGACAGGAAATTAACATGGCATCCTTACATTGAGAGGATATGTAATAAGATATCATCTGGGGTATTTGTCCTGCGGCAGCTTGCTAGGCTGAATGATAAAAAACTACTGTTAACTGCTTACCATGGACTTATACTATCTCATATTAGGTATGCTATTTTAGTATGGGGTAATTCATCTCAACAAAATATGGACAGGTGTTTTAAGATTCAAAAGAAGGCACTCAGATGTATAGAGAAAGTGAATAGGTTAGACTCTTGTAGGCCTTATTTAAAAAGCTTGGTCTATTAACTGTGCCATCTTTGTATGTATATGAAGTTGTATGCATGTGAAAACGAGTGGTGTGATCCAGAATTCAGATGTTCATGAGTATAATACGCGAAACAGAGCAGATTATCATATAATGGGTCACAATAGTAGGTTTTTGAACAAAAACCAGATTATATTGGTAGGAAATTTTATAACAAGCTACCTCAAATCTTGAAAAGTAATGATGATTTGAAGATTTTCAAAAACAAATTAAAAAATATATTTAGTTGATAGAGCTTTTTATAGTGTACAAGAATCCTTTCAACCTTTCAAACCTAAACTAGGTTGAACTACTTAGTGTTTAATTATTATGTAATAACATGACTTGTCTTATACTCCATGACTGGAGTCTTTAGGACGTAATCTTAAAAAAAAAAAAAAAAAAAAAAAAAAAACCTCAAACCTCCTTGAGACATTTATAAGTCCGTCTCCCTGGAAACAACGTCTTTAGCAGATGGAGAAAATAATAATAATAATAGATGACATGGATAAATCTTCACAATATACTGTACTTTCTTAATGGTCCTTCTCTCATTAGTTTGAAAGTTGTAGGGTATTCATGAGCAAGGTCTACTGTTCGCAGAACTACTAGAACTACTAGTCTATTATTTTTATGATTCATAATCTTCATTGTATTGTTTTCAATTTGACAAAATAAATTTGATTTGATGTTATCGTATTTTTGGGGTGTGCGAATTTGATTGTTTGAGTATGTTAAATATGAAAATATTTCTACAATTTATGTTGTAGCCGCTATAAATAGAAGGCTATAGATATAGCCTATGGCTAATTCTGTTATCAGTATTTTTGTATGTGGGAATTTGTTTGTTCAGGTATGTTATGGCCGGTGGAAGGTATGCACTGGAGCATCCGACCAATTTCGCAGATGAACCCAATGAGGATGGCCGTCGAGACCTATCGCTCCATCACTTTCCGCGGTCTCCCTTTCTCCAACTCTCTCATGTACCAGGGATACCTGTCTATCTCCATCCTCGTCCTGCTGTTGCTCCTCATATACATATACAAGTCAAGAAATGATTAAAGAATGGAGATCCGTTAAAGATCTAAGCTACCCGGTATTCCAGGTTGCAAAAATCCTACAGTTTCCTACAGTTACATACTCAAGTCAAGAAATAGTTGAAGATCCGTGAAAAATCTTAAAGCTATTCTAGATGCGAAAATCCTACTAAGTTACTTATTCTTGTCATATATTTCATACATACTCAAGTCAAGGAATGATTGAAATCTATTATACAGTATGATTGAGCTATTACTGTATAGTAAAAGTCCTACTACATCTAGTCATAGATTGAGTCATATGTATGGGAACCCTTCAATAAGATGGAGACTATTGTAGATATAATAATTGACCGAGCGAAGTGAAGTCTAAGATTCAAGTCGAAGGTTTCTGCATTTCTCTTTATGTTAATATGTTTATATTTATGTTCCGCATTTACAGCGAAACGCAGCAAGCAATAGATTTTCATGAAATTTGACAGGTATGTTCCTTTTTAAATTGCGCGTCGACGTATATACAAGGTTTCTGAAAATTATGCATTTCAAGAATAATATAAAAGGAAAAAGGAGCCTTCTTCATACTCCTTCATAGAGTAAAAATCAGACCATAGATATAAGATATTTTTTATTGCCAATAAACATATACAGTGCAGTACCTAATAGGCAAAAGTCACAATACAACAGTACAATAAAAGTAACATAATCATATCACTGGCGGAAATCACAATACAAACAAAACAAAACAAAATTATTCATTAGAATTAGAATTATTCATTATAAATCAGCTGTCAAGTGGATTATAAATTGCTTGCAATTCAATATCTCAATGTAACTTAGTGAAAAACAGATGTTGTGTGGACTATTAATTGGATGCAGTGAGGCATGGAATAATTGATAACTTGAAGTAGCATAGTATTTTTTCTCCCGACTTTTCTCAGCTTTCAACTCGATAAGCTTTTGATGATACTGTAGTAGCATAGTTGTTTACAACAAATTATTAGCATTCAAATGATAATAATTTTCATTAATTAATAATTATTGTCCATACAACATTCGAAACAGCCATTAGTTGTTTACACACCGATAACTCGCTGACAGGTCAGGACAGGACATAATTCACTCTGATGGAGGCTGTAGTTTTTAACTGCGCGAGGTCTACTATTCACAGAACTAGGTACTAGTACTGTAACTTTCAGAACACAGTACGTTATTGGTCGAATACTCTACCTTTTGACGTACCCCTACAACTGAACTTCAACCCCTCATAAAGGGGTGACTTAGGGGTTGTAACTCGAATATTTTAAATGTAAACACCCATTGTGTGGTACATCATTTTGAAGGTCTTTCTAAATCAAGAAAAATGGCATTGATAAAAATGTTCTATGATACTTGTATCTAAAATGACGACTGATTGAAGTTTCAGTTTTTAAGGAAATGAGAGGGGTTGTAACTCAATTATTTTGAATATAAACACCCATTGTGTCATACATCATTTTAAAAGCCTTTTTAATACAAGAAAGATGACATCAATGAAAATGTTCTATGATAATTTTATCCAAAATGGCGGCTGATTGAAGTTTTAATTTTTAAAGAAGTAATTGATAAAGTTCAATCAGCTGCAAATTTAAATAAAAGTATCATAGAACATTTTTATTGATGTCATCTTCCTTGTTTTGAAAATGCCTTTAAAATGATGCACGACACAATGGGTGTTTACATTTAAAATATTTGAGTTACAACCCCTCATTTCTTTAAAAACTAAAACTTCAAATCAGCCGCCATTTTGGATACAAGTATCATAGAACATTTTTATTGATGCCATCTTTATTGTTTTAAAAAGACCTTCAAAATGATGTACCACACAATGGGTGTTTACATTTAAAATATTCGAGTTACAACCCCTAAGTCACCCCTTTCTTATCACTAAATTTAGAGTATTACCTGTGGCGTGCGTGGCGAGCATGACAGTGGTCTCCAGTAGCGCTGCCACCACCAGGTTTTTAGGGTCCTGGGCCCTGCTACTTTTATAGGATAATTCAAATAAATACGCCAATTCACCAAAACAATCTCACTCTATTGAAAAAATCCCATAACAAACATCTATACTCTCTCTCTAAACATACTAATCACTCCTCAATCACATTACTAAAAACTACATCTCACTATCTCACGCACAACCTTCCTCTAGAGGTGCGTACAGACTTTCGCTCTGCTCCGCAACCGAACGTCATTCCAGCAGAGCGATTGATGATCGACCGGGGAGCAACAGTGGTTCGACCGGGGAACGCGAGAAGATCTAACATCTTCCGTAACGTTCATGATGGGTGCGTGGGCGGATCGACTGTGGTTCGATGGTGGTACGAGGGCGTTACGAGGGAGGAGCGTGCTCGGTGCGGGTTGGAAGCGCGAATATGTGTACGCAGCTTAGCGCGTCTCGGAACGTTCTCCCTCTACTTTCGCCTCTACGCGGTCATCACTCTCTCAGCTCACCAGTTCAAAAGTCCAATTTGGTGGACTGAGTGTTGACTCCGCTATTCTAATAATTAATATCCTATGAGAGCGGGGTGTTTGAATTGTTACATACCGTATATCTACTAACAGCCTCCAACTTATTGAAGGGTTCCCATATACTGACTCACTTTGTAGGCCTATATACTCAAGTCACGAAATGAATGAAATCTAAGCTATTATACAGTAGCAAAAGACCTACTTCTTCTAGTCATTATACATAGGCTACTCAAGTCAAGAAACGATTGAAGCTCTCAGAAATTTCTTACGCCGACGCTCCACTCTCGTCGAATTCATTATTATTCTTACTATAAATTTTCACTTGATAAGATACGCCTATTTATACAACTAGGCTACCTGATTTTGCTGACTTGCACCAATCACGTTAATCTAGTATCAGCCCAATACTGAGCATAATCAGAAAATTCAGACTATCCTGAATGCTGCAACTGCAACCAAGATGCCCTCTTGCACAAGTTGGGCAAAACTGGCCGGTTAAAATTAACCACCGTAAAATGATGTCATCTAGCTGAAAAAATGCCCGGAGTACCCATCAACGCACTGGGCAATGCAATGACGCAATTTTACAGTGGTTAAATTTAACAGACAACGGTAGGCCTATGTGAAACGAGTGAGAGTTTAAAGCTAGGCGCACACCAGTTAGTCAAGACAAGACAAGACTAGTCACGTTTAGTCACAATATTTCACATGGTTGCTTATGACGCATTTCACACTGATTAGTCATTGCAATTAGACATGACTTCATAAGCAACTATGTGAAGTATTGTGACTAAACGTGACTAGTCTTGTCTTGTCTTGACTAACTGGTGTGTGCCTAGCCTTAATGTATATAAATATATATATAGCGTATTTATTTCAAACAATCACGATAAACTGATGTATTTTTATTGAGGTTTTACTTATAAGATCCACTAGGATTCTTCAATTAAATTGAGTTGATATTTTCAATTCTTTCTCTGTTTTATGATAGGCTACCTCATTTTTTAAGGTAATTATAATTCAAGGGCCCGGTTGCACAAACGCCGGTCAAGTTTTAACCGTGATTAATTTCACGAGAACCAATCAGAGAAGGCCTTTTAGAAAAGATGGTTTCTCTGATTGGTACTCGTGAAATTAACCACGGTTAAAATTTAACCGGCTTTAGTGCGACCGGCACTAAGCTTTTTTGACATTAATCATAAGTACAATCATGTCAAGATATGTCGAATAATTTATAGATGAGACAAGGTTTATAATAATTATGATTGATGAATCAATTTTAATAAGTTGCAGTTTATTAGCAATCTGTGTTATAAATATATCGAGATATTTACAATAGAAGTTTACTTTCTATATTAAATAAAACTAACCATTTGATAACAGAATACTGTTTCTTTTCATTTCATCTCATTGATAAGTTAACATGAAGAAGTATCATAATGGCTGAAAATACTATACAATTTGAATATTATTAAAATCGATGAAACCAAAAAGCCTTGCAATGCAGCACAGCCGAACATTAAATAGAAATTATTTTTATACTATCTACAAATTTCAGATTTACAGAAAAAAGTTTTATTTCTGTACACTATGGCCCGGTTGCACAAAAGCCGGTTAAGTTTAAGTCTCTTGATTAATTTCAAGTAAATCAGAGAAGACCTTTTTGATAAGACGGCTTCTCTGATTGGTTCTCGTGGAATTAATCTCGATTAAAATTTAAATTCAAACACAAACTCGATAAATTAAGTTTAAAATCTTTAATTCTCTATAGAAAACTTACATCTGTTCAACTGACAGTGATTTTTAATCCATTCCCGATTCTTGGTTCATTCTGACTGATTCTGAACTCTAAGAAAGTATTAATTTGAGAGATAATATTTTTACAAAAATGTCAGGTTTATTAAAAACTAAGTTAACCAGTCCAATTATGCTGGGAATAGATTCTTAACAAACTTGAATATTTGTAGAGCCAAAATATATTGAAATTGCTCAGTTCACAATTGAAAAGAAACAACTCTTGAATTGTAAAGTAGAAGTTAACTTACAATTACAACATTTCATGAATTCAGTGATCAGATAGATTGCAAAAATAGGGTAATCAGTCCAATTATATTGGGAATACATTTTTGACAAACATAAATATTTGTACAGCCAAAATATATTGAAATTGCTCAATTTATAACTGAAAAGAAATAACTCTTGAATTGTAAAGTACAAGTTAACTTACAAATACAACATTTCATGAATTCAGTGATCAAATAGATTGCAAATAGGGTAATCAGTCCAATTATATTGGGAATACATTTTTGACAAACATAAATATTTGTACAGCCAAAATATATTGAAATTGCTCAATTTATAACTGAAAAGAAATAACTCTTGAGTAGTTGTAAAATACCAGCTAATAAGCACAACATATTACGAATTCAGTGATCAAAAATAGATTTGCACCGATCAAATACTCTAGCATGTAAATTTACCCAAGTGCAACAGTATAAATTCACATCCCCAGAATATCATAATATTAATTTACATAATATAACAGAGTTTGCATGGTGTAATCTATTCGATCATTTGAATTTTTACAGTAAGTATAAATGTCTCTGCTCTTTAACTAGCATAAAACTCAGTCACTTCACAAAAGAAAAATATAGAAATCATACAACAATTATTTTCTATCAACTTGTGCCCAAAGTTATAGACAAGAGCTATATAAGTTATCAGTCATCTTGTCCTTCTCCTAACGTCTCAGACGTTATTTTTTATCTTTAATTTTTTTTAACTTTAGACACAGTAACGAGCAAAAAAGACCTAACTTATATAACTTATCATTCTTGTGGTTCTTTTAGAGTCTCAGGCCCGGTTGCACAAAAGCCCGTTAAATGTTAAGGCTGTGCTCAGGCTAAAAAGAAACTTTCTACTCGTGATATTTTCTAATTTTTATATCATCAAGCTATCAAAATGAAAAAGATTTCTAAGGAAACAATTTTTTTACCATTACTTTTTGAGATATGAGCGCCTAAAGTTTAACATTTTGGGACAGAACATTCCAAATTCGGTAAGAGATAAATCCATGGGATTTAGAGGATAGATTCTTCATAGTATTGTTGATTTAGAAAAACAAAAATTTTCTGAAAATATAAATTTCTAAAATAGTTATTCAATTTACCAAAAATAACTTTTAGTTGAGTTATTTTTGGTAAATTTAATAACTTTTTTCAAAACAATTTTGTTTAACTAGATCAACAATACCATGAAGAATCCATCCTCTGAATCCCATGGATTTATATCTTACCGAATTTGAGATGTTCTGTCCCAAAAATTCAAACTTCAGGCGCTCATATATCAAAAAGTAATGATCGGGAAAAAAATTTCCTGAGACAACTTTTTCATTTTGATAGCTTGATGATATAAAAATCGAAAACTTTGGAAAATATCACGAGTAGAATGTTTATTTTTAGCCTTTGCACAGCCTTAACCGTGATTAACTTTATGAGAGAACCAATCAGAGAAGGCGTTTTTGAAAAGACTCTGGTTCACGTGGAATTAATCACGGTTAAAATTCAACCGGCTTTTGTGCAACCGACACTCAGACCTTATTTTCTGTCAACTTTGGACACATTAACGAACAAAAAAAGAGCTATATAAGTTATCAGTGTTCTGTCCTTCTTCTAACGTCTCAGACGTTATCTTCTATCAATCAACTTTGGATATATTAAGGGCCAGACCACATTAAGCGTATTTTCAGGCGTGATCCAATCAGCCAGTCGGAGAGCTTCTGGCCCTAACGAACAAAAAAAGAACTATAAGTTATCAGTTTTATTTTTGTTCTTCCAACGTCTCAGTCGTTTCCTGTAGCGGAAAATGGAGGCTCTAAAAACATCTGAAAAACGCTTAATGTGGTCTGGCCCTAACGAACAAAAAAGAGCTATAAGTTATAAGGGCTATTAGATAAAATTTATAAGTTATTAGAGCTATAACGTCTCAGACGTTATCTTCTATCAACTTTGGATATATTAAGGGCCAGACCACATTAAGCGTATTTTCAGGCGGTCACCCAATCAGCCAGTCGGAGAGCTTCTGGCCCTAACGAACAAAAAAAGAACTATAAGTTATCAGTGTTCTTGTTGTTCTTCCACCGGCTCAGTCGTTTCCTGTAGCGGAAAATGGAGGCTCTAAAAACATCTGAAAAACGCTTAATGTGGTCTGGCCCTAACGAACAAAAAAGAGCTATAAGTTATAAGGGCTATTAGATAAAATTTATAAGTTATTAGAGCTATAACGTCTGAGACGTTATCTTCTATCAACTTTGGATATATTAAGGGCCAGACCACATTAAGCGTATTTTCAGGCGTGATCCAATCAGCCAGTCGGAGAGCTTCTGGCCCCAACGAACAAAAAAGAGCTATAAGTTATCAGTGTTCTTGTTGTTCTTCCACCGGCTCAGTCGTTTCCGGTAACGAAATATGGAGGCTGTCCGCAAAATATCGGCCAAAAATATGTCGTCGTTCACGAGCTGTCAAATTAGAAAGTCCCGGCTTCCTCAGTCGGAAGCTCATCTTTTTCACTGTCTCCTTTTGCACATTCATGTAGTCCGGTTCCCGAGCCAACAGGAGATTGTGGAGCACACAGGTGGACTTCATAATGGTGGCAATACTAGTAAGGTTCGAAGTGACCGAATTCCACATGAACTTCCAATGCGAGAACATTATATCAAACGTACGATCACAGATCTGGAAGGTTTTCTCGAACTGATTGTTGAACTCAGACTTCCAGGGGTCCTTTGTGTAGTCGCGTTTGGAGTAGGGGCGCAGGACAAAGTTGAGGAGCGGATAGTTTTCCGCCCCCAAGAACTCGTACGGTGCTTTGACGTTGTCACTGTTGGAGAGTACTATAGGTGCGGGGATTTTGAGGTACTTGATCTGCCGGTAGAGCGGCGATTCCGTGAACGACCACTCCCAGCCGTGTTTCCCGAAACAGCCGACATCGGTCAACAGTATCCGGCAGTTGGCGCCGGCGATGATGTGCAGGACTACTGAGTAGTTGCTCTTCTCGGCCAGTGACTCGGGGTTGTCCGGGCACTTGACTCGCACGTGTCTGCCGTCGATGATCCCCAGCACGTGCGGGAAGCCAGTGGTCGATTCGAACTCGTCAGCCACGTGCTTGAAGCCCAGCGCCGAGGGGACCGGCATGTAGAGCGGCTGCAGCTCGGTCCAGACCGCCTCCGCCGTCTCTAGGATGACCTTGTTCACCGTACTGCAGCCCAGCTTGAATGAAGACGCCAGCGACGAGAACGACATGCCGACTGTCAGGTACCTGTCCAACACAACAACAAAATTAATTACAATCACAGATCAAATTGTTTATTAATTCTTATCGGCAGAGAGATTCAATTCAAATATCTTTATTCAAATATAAAAAATCCTTCAAATATATTTATTCGAATATAAATAATCTAAAAATAATTCAAATAAAATAAGTGAATTGTAGATTAATAATTACATGAATCATCTCTTTTTCTTTTGAGTTTTTAAATTATTATGAATTCATTCTAGTTTTTCTGCTCTCTTAGTATTTAACTCTTAGTACTTCTTCTTTTCGGAATGAAATTTTATTTTTTTTCTAGTTTTTCATACATTCCATATGTTTCTTTTTCTTTATTATATTTTTCTATTTTCGACTGAATCTCAAGCCACTAATTATAGCCGACTGATTACTCGTTGCCATCGCTCAAACTACTTAGTTTTGCTGGTAACGCCAATGATAATATTATAATCGATTTTTAAATGGAAAATATTTTAATTTTAAGTTTTTGTAATGTATTATATATGAAATTTTTTATATTTTTAACATTTGTAAAGTTTGTTTAATGATTTTGGCAATAAATATTTCTTTCTTTCTTTCTAATCCTTCAAAGATCCTTCTGAATGTTCAACAAAATCATACTCCGTACAAAATAACTTCTGACTTGGGATGGACATGCGCAGCAGAGAAGGCATACAGCGGTAGGGATATAACGGCGGCTATGTTGCCGTTTTGAACCTGCCACCAATCACTGGATCACTGCCATCTCAACTATTAGGCTCAACTCACACTTACACGACTCAGGTCGAGAAGAGACTCGACTCTAGTCGAGAGCATGTGTTTCCAAATGGTGACAGTCAGACCAGTCGATTCTAGTCACCTCGTTTTTGTACAAGTAGAGATATGCCTATTGACCAGTAATACCTAAATCGATAATCAGCCAAAAATGAAACATTCAGTAGAATAATAAGTTGCTGAATGTCCTGAGGTTCATTAATTCATCTTGATTAACACTGTTTACAGAAGTCGAACACTTCATACGCTAGATTCAAGTTTATATATTACATCCCTGATTAAGCTGATTTACGACTCACACTGGCGCACAAGGAATCTTCCTTTTGCCGGTGTTTTTGCCTCACCTACTGTACTTATGCATGTGATCATAAATTGAATCTTCATTTTAAAACTATTGTTTGTAATGTAGAGGATATCATTTCGTTATTATATCTAATTAAATAAATGTATGTATCTTGGTTTAAGTGCAGTAGCATATACTTATATTTATTTTTTGTAAAGTCTGTGTCTCAACTCACACTTACGCGACTCAGGTCGAGAAGAGACTCGACTCTAATCGAGAGCATGTGTTTTCAAATGGTGACAGTCGCGGAGACTAGAATCGACTGGTCTAAGTGTCACCATTTGAAAAACATGCTCTCGACTAGAGTCGAGTCTCTTCTCGACCTGAGTCGCGTAACTGAGTTGAGCCTAACAGTTTTTGTTGAATTACGGTACGTGTTTTGATTTTTTTACGCCATCGATCCCACAATTGTGAGTAATCGATGAAGCAGAAGGTATTAAAACATTCTCTAATTTCTAGTGCGTATTCAAGCGCTCATGTTAAATTTACAGAGTTTCCTCTCGGAAAGTCTTCAGTCGACTGACTAATCGACAAATTGGCAACTGCGCTTCTACCTATGACTGTATACGTCACAGTAATTGGCTGATCTCCCTACATTTCTCTTCTCTACATAATCCTCCAAGTCGAAAGTTATTTTCTACAGCGTATAATCACAATCATAGATCGAAATATTCTTAAAAAACACTTCACTCACGTGGGCTAATTTTTAACAAATTAATAAAAACAATAGAAAAATCTTGTAGTACCCTTTATTTTTTTAAAACTTTAAAATAGTTCAACAACTAGTTCCGACCTTAACTTAGGTCATTTCCAGATTTCAACTTGAAAATTACCTAAGTTAAGGTCGAAACTAGTTGTTTAACTATTTTAAAGTTTTAAAAAAATAAAGGGTACTACAATATTTTTATATTGTTTTTATTAAATCGAAATTCTTATTTATTCATGTGGGCAGAGAGATCCTTTTGGATGTTTTGCCTTGCCGTATTCCCCAATGTTAACGAATGGATACATTGAACTGTCGGCCCCTGCTGAAGTATGACAGTCGTAAGGCCCATTGACGGCTTAAATGTTATATTCAGGCGAGGTGCAACTTCCGTCAGGAACTCCCCATTAATAAAAGCAATACGTATTTTGTTATTATCATTACCCATTTCCTATTAACACTAATGATTATGGGTTATGTTGAGAATAAATAAAAGGGTAATTGATATCTTTCAAAGACCTGGCTGCACAACAGCCGGTTAAATTTTAACCGTGATAAATTTCACGAGAACCAATCAGAGAAGGCGTTTTTGAAAAGACGGCTTCTCTGATTGGTTCTCGTGGAATTAATAACGATTAAGATTTAACCGGCTGTTGTGCAACCGGCACAGTGTTTAAATTATTAATTTACTAGCGTATATTCAATTCAATTCAATTTATTTCACCAAAACACAAAAACAGTAAAAAGATGTGACAATCAGAAAAAAACAATAATTATTATTCTAAATATGCTATCTATATCATCTATCTGTAAAATACGGCTGGAGGTGAAGAACTACTGGCATAAGTGAAACACTTGTTCGCCAGTAGGAGTAGAGACTCAACTGTTTCTAAATCTTAAGCTAATAATTTAAAATGTATATAATATGTAATTCAAATTAAAAGTGGCTCCATTGATGATTAATTAATTTTTTTGTTTTCTGAACAGTCTTTGTAATAATAATAATACTGAGGGTGATGCCCACATAAGCTCTCAGGCTTGTGCGTGGGTAATTGGTGAGAGGGATTATGATGAGAGATGACGAATACTTTTTAGGTAGTAGGAAACGACGGCTATGGTACCCTCAATCAAAGGCGACGACGACAAGAATTATCAAGTACGTGTCAAATATTAAAATAAAATGAAAATAGCTATTTGTGGAATGATAATCTATTCATAAATTCATTCATTGATCAGATCAAGCAACACAATATTCAGAAATGAAACAAGTTTGGTTGAGATCGTATGTAGCTGAAACGAAAATCTATTAAAATTGTCAGAACGTTTTTTCTCACCATACACTCAGGAAACAACTAATTAAGGCTCGATTCCCACATATCATTGCTTTAGTGAGGTCCACGTTATAATGGCAGTGTTTAATTAGCAATGGTATTGCTATCCTTGTCTATCATTCCACAAACCGGATAGCGCTATCTCTTTCTCACTTTGCTCTGTTGCTAGATCTTCTTTTAACAATATAGAATTGGTAATAAATTAACAAAATATTTCATCTTAATTATGAAAATTTATTATGAAATTATTGAACAATATAATATAATTGATTACTTTAAACGAGAATGAACAGATAATATTACATCAATAAACCTGTATCAGCCACCGTCTATAGAAGGCATAGATAGAACAGAGGTTTGGCAACGTTGTGCTCCTATCGTTTTCCATTGCCATTATAACGTGGACCTCACCAAAGTCTAAGTTACCGGTACATTGAGAATATTAGTTCAAATTGGACTATTCACACATGCTCAGCCGTGCTTTTTAGAAATAGTACAATCAAAACTCATGGAAATTATAATTCAACAGTGACGAAGCTTAATAAATAGCCGTGAAAACAAAAAATAATCACAAGTGAATTATCCTACTGTACTATGTTCCAAATTTCGTGAAAATCGTTCGACCCGTTTTCGAGATCCGTTCAACA
The DNA here is from genome assembly GCF_014356525.2 of Nilaparvata lugens. Classification (NCBI taxonomy): domain Eukaryota; kingdom Metazoa; phylum Arthropoda; class Insecta; order Hemiptera; family Delphacidae; genus Nilaparvata; species Nilaparvata lugens. The sequence continues at coordinate 71,807,595 of NC_052508.1, read as the reverse complement.
TAAATAACCAGTTATAAAAATATAAACAGATATACAGAAATTGGTATTAAGAGAGCATTATTTCCAGCTGTGTAATCAATCAGCAAGAAATATTATCGAGAAATTTTAATGGACTTGATCAAAATAATCTGATTTGTTGACATGACATGATAATCATAATTTTCAAAGTTATTCATTATTTGACAATTTTAAGTGATTAATGAGTGTTATTTTGTTATTCAATTTGGTTTGTAAATAATCTAAATTAGAACTTTTTTGTTTTTAAATGTTTGGACTGAAAATTGAACCTGATTTAAGTGTATGGAACATAACCTACTTTCTGAACTATTTGTAACTTAGTATATAAATCAAAATTCGGGGAAGAAACAATTTGGGCTATGCCTGTTAATCCTTCCCCAATCATTTTAAAGAATTGTTTTGTGTTTATCAATAGTTGTTTATAAATAAATTACGAGCGAAGCTCGGTGGCCCGATATTATACTTTATTCATTCTATAGAACGTTATAATGGCAGTGAAGAAAGATAGGAGAACAACGTTGTCGATCCTCTGTCTTGTCAATGCATTCCATAGACGGTAGCTGATACAGGTTTATTGATGTAATATTATTTGTTCATTATCGTTCAAAATGATCAATTATATTTCATTAAGCAAGAAATTATATTTTTCAATGAAATATTTCATTAATTAATTATCAATTCTACATTGTTAAAAGACGATCTGGCAACAGAGCAAAATGAGAAAGAGAAAGTGCTATCAGCTTTGTTGAATGATAGACAAGGATAGCAATACCATTGCTAAACAAACACTGCCATTATAACGTGGACCTCACTATAGTCCTTTCATTAACCCTCCACCAAACCCCTTTATTGACCCCTCAACTGACCCCCTTCATTGACCCCGAAGTTTTTGGGTAAAAGAAAGGAGACGGGACCGCGCTACCTGTCCACTGTTCTATTTTCCAAAAAGGTGCATCCTCTAACTCTCGACTAGTATACTTCACTGTCCTCTGATTCCGCTTCATTACTCTCATTAGTGTCCCCGTGTGCTTTCTTGAAGGCAGTTCTAGCTGGTAGCACCAACTTATCTATTACTTTGCATCTTACATCTGTTACTTGTATTTTCTGCAATTATTGGATGTAAATCAGTGATCAAGTACTTTTAATTATTGTATTGAGCCCGATGGCTCATTTGATGACACTCAATTTGCTCACAAGCTGTATAAAGACTGACTTGTGTTACAGACAATTCTATACTTATTGAACGTACGATTTTTTGGCGTCCTTTTAGAATCTATTAGATTGAACAAAGCTTGGCAATCATACGATGTGTATCATGTGTTTGTCAAGTCCCATTCAATCTCGTAGAATGTATAACAAAATGTATGTTTAAAAATCAATTTGGGCTTTACAAACCAGGTAATTTTGACTAAATTTGTACTTGTCATCGACAGTAATGTGTGTTTATTCAATCACTGTATGCTACCACTGGTTTACAGCTGAAAAAAGTGCCTTCAAGTAACCACACTGGTCCACCAATATATTGCTCGGAGTGGAAACCCTAACAATAGACCACGAAAATGTTGAAATTCATTAATAACAATGGGTGACCAATGAAGGGTCTCTAGAACTTCTACCTGTCCATCCATTGTTTTCGGCGGCCCCGTCTCATTTCTTTATCCCAAGTTTTTTAATAGCTGTATTGAAACTTCAAGGAAATTTTCACTCTCAGCCGTAATAAAAACCAACGAAAACCTAATGCCACATCCACATGTTGGCCCAATGCGTACAAATGAACGACCAGCGCCAGAGTGTGGATGGGTGGTTTGCCAGAGCTGGCCTTCATTGGCCATCGCTCCGATTTCTGTGGAACGGAGGCCAGCCCACCGGAGACCAATAAAGGTCAGCGCTGTCAAACCACACATCCACACTTGTCAACTAATGCGTGCTGTTCCCTGTTAGTTCTGTGCAATTGAGATTTTATATGCCTTATTGTTATTGTGTAAATTTTATAGTTTATTGTGTTCATTTTCATTATTTTCTATACACCATGGATATCATGATGGAGCACTGGTCACATTGCAGTGTAGATGGCAAGACCAAGCCAGCTTACAAGGATGGTTCAGCCACTGGAACAACGTGTGGACTAGGCATTATACTGTCAACATAAAACTACTTTCCAGAAGTTACAAACACCAACAATATTTTATACATATTAGGCCGGTTACAGAGCTCGACCGACCGTCAGTACGTACGTCAGTCGCGCTTGCCTTTTCCATAGATATTCCACGTATCCGTACGGAGCAGGACTGACGGCACGCATGCGCACGGTCAGTACTATGCGTTTTACACTGCTCGTGCGCATCCGTTCTATCGGTCGACTGACCGAAACAAATCTACTGAAACAAATAGAAGCTTTCAGAGCTCGAGAGCTGTACTGATCAGTAGCCCGATCGCCATATAACCAATGTGCTGACATCTCCGCCCGACAATCAGCTGATATTGAATAGCATAAAGAATAAATTCAATCAATTGTGTCATACATGAATTCAGAGTTTTTCTATACATTTCTTCATTCATTTATAATTTTTTTTATTGGAAAAATCATATATTATTAATATTAGGTTATCTACATTTACATGATCCGTAGCTTAAAGTGACTGCAAATATTTCCAATGGTAATACAAGCTCGAAACAACTCATCAAAATTTCTGATGGACATTCTGAGGTAGTTAAAAATGTATTTTCATCCCCAAGCAATGATGAATATAATGGTTCTAAAGTCCATTTTAAATTCTCTTTGGGCGACCATCGGGTGAACCTGATATCTTTTAATCTTTCGTTTACGAAGATGATAAGCTGCAATTAAACAATCTGTAAAGGCGTCTTTTACGAAGATGATAAGCTGCAATTAAACAATCTGTAAAGGCGTCCATTTTTTGAGTCAGAAAAACTGATGTTTGGATGCGTATGGTCAGGATGGTACATACGCATACGCACTGACGCTCGGTCGAGTTCTGTAACCGGCCTTATAGTTCCTAAAGGAACTAGGATCAAATACCTTGCTAGTTTGGTGGGGTCAGAACTGACCCCAAGTTTTCAGAGCGTAAAATTAATGGGAATCAACAGAGATATGACACTATTACCCTCTGGTACTGTCTGGTGGACACTGTGAATACAAAGAGTGACAGCGCTCAGGCTGCCCTAGAAAGAGAATTAATAATGTAAAAATAATTACATTGGGGTCAAATGACCCCACCAAACTAGTTGAGGGTTAATTATGATATGTACAAACCTTAAAAATAGCACCAGCCTTTCTTCTGCAGCAATTGGCTTTACACTCCAGTTGGTGTATTGCTTTGTCAAATGGGGTTTCAGTTTATCCAGAATGAACTCAAATGTTTCAATTTCCATACCTAAATAATCACGAAATTTGTCCCTGTCTTTTACAATATCTTGGTAAGTGGTGAAAAACTCTCCTTTCTCTCTTCTGTCTCTATTTGATTGCCTAACTGCAACGCGTTTCATTCTAGGTTTCTTAGACGGAATAGGACAATCAATTTCATTTGAGGTGCTGATACTTGAATTATCAAGAGTTGAATTTTCAGTTGTTATTTCATTGGACATGAAATGTTCGCCTGATTCTCTTACAGAATTAACCTGTGCATCGTTTGTAGTATCATCTTCTGCATTACATTCTGAAGTGAATAGCTCTTCTTTAATTTCTTTGGGCAATGAGGAAAAGTTCATACTAGTTTCAACAAATAATTCTGGAGAGAAACACTCGATAGCTGCGTTTCCTTTGGACGCATTTGATGGGCCGGAATTATTTGCACTTGAACTGGCCATTGTTCACCTAAATAGTAACCTAACAAAAAACAAATTGTGATTGTTCACTCGATGAAAACAATTAATTCAAGTTCCACCATTTCACATTTTAATTTTTCATTGTATATCACAAGCCGACAAACAATATAAAATTATGAAAAAATGCAAAATTAGATTTTAAAAAAGTAAAACCTAAAATCCAAACAGCAGAACATCATCCAAACATTGAAATTCCTAATCGACATCAACAAGTGTCGATTTGATGTATCGATTTCATAAAAGTTATACGAAAGTTGATGGACAGTAAAATTTAAATGATAAATGGAAAAAATACAATAATTTCATTAAAATTAAATTTAATCACTCTTAGTATTGAAATCAAAGTATTTCAATTCATATTAAGCTACATCCAAGGAAAGTGCTTTTGCAAGAGTGGTATTCCAACAGCTGGCTGTACAGTAAACAGCTGGGTAACTCAACACAATAACATAACCTAGAACTTCTTTTACATTTTCTTTGCTTTATCACTCTTATCACAACTTTTTTATTGTCATTTCTATTTGATTTATTATATTTTAAGCTTACCTTTATACTTTTTACCACTCTTAATGTTATTTCTTGTTATCAATCTGTCACTTTAATTACATAATTGTAAAGAAACTTTCCAAAATAGATGCGTGTTTATTCAAATTTAGACTGTAGTTATTTTGCAAAATGCCTTATATCTCAAAAGTGTTTCTTCAAACTTCGTTTATCTATTCATCTCGAACCAGAATGAAACCACATTTTAGAACTATCAGAGCCAGCACTGGAAGTGATTCCTCCATTCACTTGAAGCTTATGTCTACTGCAACATCTTCGGGTGTCAGGTATTGAGTTTGTTTGATATTGTTCAATATAAATTATTCTTAATATTTTTTCAAGTCAAATTTTATTTTTATTAAAAATTGCTATTCATATATGATTGGAATTTATTAAAACTTGGAACAAGTCGCTTGCAGTCGTTGAATTTTTCATGGGTTCTGTTTCATTTTTTTGTTGTACCCAGCTAATGATAGCATATATGTCGGCACACCATTCAGCCGCTTGCCACTTTGAATCTCCTGAGAGGACAAAATATTTTTTTTATTCAGACCTTCAGATACTTGGTGACCCACTGATAACTGGTTGGTCAATGTAATAACTTACAAACCCAAGTAAACGAATTTACAATACAGAAAATATATTACCTGCTGCAGAACCTACTTTTTTAATTCAAATATCCAATGTCGTGATCAAGACCAGGTCTTCCTAGAAAGATCGTGTCAAATAATTAAAAAACCTGATACATTAACTGTAGGCAGCGTCACAGTCCAGCAAAGCTTCCATCGAACATCGAATAAATGATCCAATTTATTAATAAGCTTTTGAAACAACTCCTTCAAATGAGCCAATTTCATAATGAGCTTCTGAACAGATTGACTTAACGTGCTCTAACTAAGTTTGGCAGGCAGTTGAACATTCGCACCGCCACTGGAAAATTGTCCTTCACTCTTGACAGGCGAAAGCGCGTCACATCCAGGTCAACCCCCCTTCCAGTTTCATTTGAGTGCACTTCCTCCCTTCTAGTAAATGTGCAGATGTTTTCCTGACATGTAGAAGCGATGACAATATGTACGGGCCATGAACTGTATAAAAGCCGAAACGTTGGAATATGGGTTGGCAGTGTGCATCATACTCACTAAACGTCATTACACAAAGTGCCTTTTTCTGGAGCAGGAGTATGTCCTTCACATGCGAATGTTCCCATATCAAGATGAAATACTGAATGTGGCTGGAAAATACTGCATGGTACAACATCAGCAGGCGTTCAACGTTCAACACTAAGTAGTCCCCTCATCTTCTGAAGTAGATAAACAACTCTTGAGAGCCTCCTGCAGACCTTGGAAATATGAGACTCCCTTGATAATTTGCTGTCGATATAAAAACCAAGTTTCAGCATCAAGAATGTTTGTTCTACTCATGATACACACAATCCCCGAGTCTTGGTCTCATTCAATTTCAGCTTGTTATTGGAGAACCACTTCTTGGCCTCAGAAAAGACCTCCTGTGCTTAGAATTTGGCATCATGGGGCCGTCTGCCCTGACCAATGATGGTGGTGTCATCAGCAGAAAACAAGTTAGAACCATCCAGGTGCAGATCGTTTATAATCAACAGGAACAGCAATTGATTGTAACTTAACACTTTGTAATTTGTTTTTTCTATGGCAAATAAATGAATTTTTTTTAAACATCTTTATTGCCCATAAAAACAAATACAAAATAAAAAACTTACAAAAGAAATATTCTAGATTATAATATTATGCTATTTTACAAATAAATTAAAATTACATGGCACCACCCAGCAAGGGCAAAACCCTGACCGCTGAGTGAGAGTAAGATTTGAGTGAGAGAGTGAGATTTATTTACATTACAATATGAGGGTACCAGGAAGAGATACTTCCCATAATAGTCTTCTTGACACAACAAAAGTTACAATTCTAATATATTAATAGTATAATATAATATACTATAAGTCTAATCTAATATAGAAAATTCACTAAATTTGAATTCCACCGAAACATGACTTGTAAACACAATTGAAACATATGCTTATACGCCCAAAACGGTTCCAATTCTAATTTATACAACAGTCCAAATGTAGCTAGGTTATGTGTCACCTCAACATTCTTCAGTTACACACTCAATTTACAATTCAAAACACTCAAAAATCATTTTTAATTTAAAAATACTTCTAAATTGAATAAATAAATAAGTTTATTTGTTTAAAGCGTTAGCTCATACAAAGAGTTGCTCTTACATTAACAATATTTCAACTTTTTACATGCTATTTAAATAATTGCATACCATATCAATAGATAGATAATAATACTATTATTTCATTTTAACGGTTTCTAACAAATTTTAAATTTTTACATGCTATTGAAATAATTGCATAACACATCAATAGATAATAATACTAATGTTTCATTTTAACTGTCTCTAACAAATTTTAAATTTTCACATGCTATTTAAAATAATTGCATAACACAACGATAGATAACACATCAATATAACTATCCATAACAATATGACGATAAAACAAAATTAGTGCAACCAAACAGTCCTAATAACAATAGAAGTGACAACAAAAACAAACAATTGAATATCTGGCATTTCAACTTAAATCTTCAACCTGTTGTGTCCATTATTAATTCCCTAATTCTAACCGCACTTCGTGTATAGCTATATAAATTTTTAATTTCCCCTGTGCTAAAATTTGACAACAGTACCATTAATTGGTCTTCGACATTGACTACATTTTGAATATATTTGTAAGTATATTGCCTCCTTGCGTCTGCATACATAGGGCAGCGCACTAAGAAGTGTGACTCTGTTTCGTCTTCTCGCAAATTACAGATTGGGCACAATTCTGTTCATGGCGTGGTCATAAGTATGGCCACAAGTGAACAAGTCAAGAACATAAAAAACTGTCATAAGACAGGTCAAGAACAAAAATACACATCAAACACAAAAAGCAGCAAGCAGAAGAGGCAGCAAGACTAATGCAAGAAGTATCTACTTACAGTCTGAGGATCACAATCATAGAACTCCCTCATAGAATAGAAGGGGTTCTCCTGAAGGAAAGCCCTCAGTCTCCTCTTCAAGACTGTCTCTGGCAGAGTCCTGGCTGAAACTGGCAGCTTGTTCAAAATTTTAGCTGGCTGGTAGATGAGGCTGCTCTGGGTCCTCTCTAATCTACAATATGGCAGGTCCAGCCTCAGCCTGCCTCTGGTGCCATGATCATGCACATCACCCCTGGTAGGCAAAGTACGGACACTGTGGAATGCCTTTATAGCTGACCTGTAAATGTAAAAATTGAATACAGTGAGAATCTTTTCACTCACAAAAAGAGGCTTACAATGCGCTGAAAATTCTGC